>NW_010316837.1:1147-8447 GCF_000700745.2 Antrostomus carolinensis | reverse complement strand
CCAAGTCCTTCTCCTCAGGACTGCTCTCAATAGCTGCAAAGATGTGTGTCAGAAGGCAATGAGGACCTTGATGCTTTCATGCCTCCATGTGTGATTCACCCGGCAGCAGCCAACGTGGTGGGAAGGAGCCAGCACACCTCGGTACTGCACCCAGCAGGATCCAGCAGAAAAGCTCTTAAACTTTCCTTTCCCAGCCCAGAAAGAGAGTTGAAGCCCCACACCCAGCACCACTGAGCTTCCCTGAGATCTTCCCTCCCTTCCCAGGCAACCAAAGCTTGATGCCAAAGTCAATCCTTCAAGCTGCAGTTTCCGAGCGCATTCCTCTGCTGATTGCTTACACATGGGGATTCCTGGAGAGCTTCCTCCCGACCTCCACGCCTGCCTTTGGGAAAGAACCTCTTCCAGCAAATACCCAACCTTCTGCTTTTATAACCGCAATATAAAGTCCTCCGTCAACATGAAGAATCATTTAATGAGTCTGGCAAGGATCACCCACTTCAGCTGCTTTGTAACAAGCCAACCAAAATAAATCGAGTTATTATGGCAAAGGGAATTTCTCTCTGAAAGATGTATCTTGGGTAGGGACAATGGGGCATTTTTTTTTTGCAATAGTAAAATTTTAATCCACCCCACAGAAGAACAGAGCATTACAAAGGGTTGGCCAAATTCTTTTGATCCAAAGTGATGCATAAATGGGACTTGACATTAATCTCCTCCTGCCCGGAGCACTATAATGGGACACTTTACAAGCAGTGAAAACTTGAAACCAGGAAGGATTTTCTGGGGTGAAAAAGGGAAAAAAAACCCTCCACAACCCCAAACTAAGACTAAAATAACATTAACTCAGTTACTGAGGAGAGTGTTTGTATCAGAGGACGTTCATGGAACACAAATCCAGCTTTTGGGGTCTCTACTTTATAGATGAGGGCCCTCAATGGCCCTCAAAGCTTCCCAGTGCCATGACTCGTTCCTTAGAGGACTACGTGGTGCTGCATGCTCACCACGGATTAATTCATTTTTCCCCACCCAAGGAAATGAGTTTTATGCTGGGAAGTCCCTGCAAAGCAGTTCAGAGCATCCCCCACCACACAGGCAAGTGGAGCCCAGCACTGCATTGCAGGGATCCGTGCCAACCCATTGCCTTCTCCTCAGGTAGGACATGGTCTACTCTTTGGAGACCCCTCATAATGGCTGGGCTGTAGCCCTCAGCAGGGAAAACCTCTCAACATGCTCTTAAATAGTCCCAGCTCTTGGCTTTGTGTTCTCCATCCCCTCCCCAAGCATCTTGACAGGAAGAATTTGGAGAAGCTTCCTCAAGGACTGAGATTTGATCAGATGTGGGCACCTCTGAAATAGGAAAAATTACCCAACGCTCAAACAGAGGAACAAAGCAAGTGTCACTTGGATCAACAACCTTCATAAACCTGGTGACTGCTCACCTTGCAAAGGTGTAAGATAAATTCTACTAGTTTCTGTGAAGAAATCCTGGGAGTTTAACTCCCGCTCTTATAGAATCATAGAATCATTTAGGTTAAAAAAGACCTTTGAGATCATTGAGTTTAACCGTAGATGAAAAGACCTTTAAGATCATCAAGTCTTGGACCATCTTGGGGTTGCAAATTATCTTGCAGAGCCTGTGGCTTTTTCTGCATGACTTTCATGGACCACTGCACATAACTCGATTCAGCTGCTGATGTTTGATCCAGGATGCACTGGCCTCCATCCTCCCTTCCAGAGACACCTTGAGGTGGGAAGGAGCCAGCACCGGCCCTCTTGGACACAACAAAGTAGCTCAGAACATGTCCTTCCTCAAACCCATCCCCAAAGTGCTCCAAGGGGCAGGGAAATTGGGGCAGGGAGATGGTTTCAGGCATTTATCAGTTTGCCTAGGTCAGCTCAAGGGTTGCTTATGAGGAGGGTTGTGTTTATGGAGCTGTGTGTCTAGAACAAAGTCCATCACATGGGCTAACATGGATAAAAGCACTGTTATTATTAACCAGGACACCCATGGAGGAAAGGGACCTGGATTTAAAGCTCAGATCCTGCTGTCAGAAAAGCCATTATCAGCTTTTTTTCTGTTTATCATAGGATGTGTCTCTAGTAGATGTCCAGCCATGTGCTGGGCTGGTTCTGCTGTTCAGTTCACAGGGCTGGAGGTAGGGACCTGTCTGTCCAGGAGAGCTGAGATCTATCAATATGTCACAGTGACACCTGATTAGGTCCCTTAAAAAAATTAGAGTGAGCAGAAATGTGCTGAAGGTCAGCTGTTTGTCCATGGAAATGTGGAGAAGACCCAAGGATGACTCAGGAGACTGGCTGGTCCAGGTTCTGCAGAGGAGGACAGGAGAATCACAGAATCCCAGCATTGCCTGGGTTGGAAAAGACCTTTAAGATCATCAAGTCTAACCATGAACCCAACACTGACAAGTCGCCTATGACTAACCCATGTCCCTCAGCACTATGTCTACACGACTCTTCAATCCCTCCAGGGATGGGGACTCCACCACTGCCCTGGGCAACCCCTTCCAATGCCCAAGTGGTGGCACAGCACACAGGGAGTTAGATCATGGAGTAGTGACACATCTGAAAACACAATGCTGGAGTTTTATCCTGATAAGAGATGGAGTCATAGTTTTGAGGAGAGAGCTGGAGATGCATTTTCCCAAATGCACAGGACAAATTATCCTATATGTGATGATGGGACCTTCATCAGCATTTCTCCAGGCATGCAAGGGTGCTTCTGAAGGATGCCCAGGAGTGCTTTGGTTGTATCTAACCAGAAGCAACCCATATTGATGTCTACAGAAGTGCAGCAACACAACAAAATATGAAATGACAACCCTTGGAATAGTCTGCTCCAGTCCCAGCCAGTCAGTCCCATGGTGATATTCACTGAAACCATCCAGATGCAAGAACTGAGCTGATTTGGGGTCGTGATGAACGTACAAGAGAAATAAACAGGGGAGAAAAAGCCATCATAATTTCAGGCTCCATTAGGAATAACTAATAAAACTCAATGTTTGCCAAGTGGAAAATAACCATCTTGATAAGGAAAAATAAAAAAATAATAAAAAAATTAGTTTTCAACATCACAAAGTGAATTTGGCAGCAGAAAAAGCCACACAGAGTTGAAAGAAATGCCAGAGGAAGGACCTCTGGTAATAAATGATTTCATATGGGTTTATCTGGCTCTTTTTCACCCGGGTTGTTTGTTGTTATGTCTAAAATCATGTGTCAGTATATTATATCACACATAAGCACGGGAATGTCACCAAAGTGCAAAACAAAAACTAAGTTGAAGAGGTTATTTCATGTATGGACTCAGAAAAGCAAAGGGAGCTCAGCAGCTTCACCCTCTGATTTATAAGCAGCTACTGCCCTGGCTAAAAATGGTCCCTCATTCCAAATACGCTCAGGGCATGATGTTCAAGGGGGTCTTTTATTATAATTACACTCTCTGCTGGTAGCAAAGGGCTCTGGAGCTCTGGGAGAATTATTCCTAATAAGGCAGAAATAAATTTGCCCAGTTTGTGATAAAAAAACCATATCCACGCCGTGGGGCTGGTTGACTGAAGTCTGTAGCTGAGGGGACAGTTGCCATTCAATTCCACATCACAGATATATATATATTATTTTTTTTTCTCAATTACCTTTGGCCAACCTCTAATTGAGGTTTGAAATTCAAATCTAACAATACGGAGGAGCTTTAGTTGTGAAGACTCAGTCATGCTGGTTACCTCTTTGTTTCACCCCAAAAACCTTTTCAGGTGCTTATAACATGGGGTTTTGTGGGTTTTTTTTTTTAATTATTTTGTAATTTGCTTTCCCAAAGTGAATTATTTCTTAGCAAATAGTATTTTCTGGACCCTAATCCCACAGATAGGACCCCACTTTCCCTTGGTCTGGTGAATAAACATACACAGATCTGGCTTCCAGTCTGGCAAAGACAACCTTACCACATTGATATGCTGCATGACAGATTTGTTTCTGGAAATTGCTCTTCTTTTGGTCCTCACCATCTCTGTATAATTAGCATTTTTGTATTTCCACTGGGAAATCCTCAGGAGTTACAAATCATGCCTGGTTGGACAAGTTTGTGGTGTTAATGAAAACCATTTGACACAGACTCTTCTTTCTTTCTATTTTCTTTTCCACTTTGTATTTTCTATTTCTGTGTCTATTTTAGCTCATTAAATTCACATCTGGTCATATACTGAGCCCTGGGGGGACTGGCCCTGCTTTCTCCAACCACAGAAATCCTCTACTTGGAGACTACTACACTCTTGGAGCCCACCATCCCTTTGAGTGTCACCTTCTGCTCATAGCTCCAGGAGATGCAAGGCATGGAGAAGAAAAAAATGAGTTCTTCAGGCCTAGAATACACATGGGGAAGAACTCAACTATTTTTGACCCCACCTAGTGTGTTTGATATTGTCAAGTGAACAAAATTTTGTGGTATCACATTGGCTGCAAACCTGCTTCTGTCCTTACCTGCAAGGTTGGTGGCAATGCAGCATCCTGGGCTGGGGATTTGGGTTTTCACCCAGCAGCAGGCTGGGGTGCATGGGAACACCATGGCCAACTGTCCAACTGGAGCTCTTGGACTTGGGAACATCTCCATTTTCCATAACACACTTCATATTACTTTTTAATGTCACCACAATCAGTCTTCTAGCCATATTTAATTTTATTTTGGAATTAAATCACTTTGTCTTTTTGTTACTATCCCAGAAACCATCATAAGAGACATCACCTTGGAAGGTGATCACACTTCTTTTTGGGGTGTGGGACCACAAGGAACATGGAGCATACTACATCAGCAGTCACACAGGGCTTTCACAGAATGGTATTAATCCCAGTGGGGTTTGAGTGAAGGAAAGATCTGCTCCCAAACATAGTGGTCAACATACTTCTTCAGGTACTCAAGAGTTTGGGTTGAGAAGCAGGAGCAAGATGTCCTGAGCTGATGACTTTGCTGAATAAGCTGCATGGGTGAGAGACCCAGGCAGAAGAGCCCCATAAATAAGGTGTTTCTCATGAAACTCCATGGTCTTATAGTTCCCCTGATGCTCTTTCCAGCTGGTGGCATTGCTCAGTTCACCGTGGTCTCCCAGCCAGCCAGTATGGAAGTCTTCTGGGCTGGTTTTCCTGATGGATATCCCTGGATGTGGCACTGGCTGTGACCATGGCAGTTGTTGGGCTCCCATGGGCACCAACCACAGCTGGACAAGGAGAGCAGTGCCCAGTTCCCAGCACTGGCTCGCTTTAGGGAGGGGATAGTGCTGGGGCACAAGAATCTGCCATTTGGAAGAAGGTGTGTTGGAAGGAGACCTGATGAAGGGTCACTGAAACCACCTCAGAAGCAATCTGGAGAGCATTAAAAAAGCCTTACATCACAGGATCCCATTCCACATAGATCCCTCTGCCTACAGCGAGGCAAGAACTGTCATTCCCTCATGATGAAACCCATCTCTGCTCAGGTGTTGCAAAGCAAAAGAAAGCACTTTGACAACAGGGCCCTTCTGCTGAGGACAAGAACACTGCTGGAGATGTTGCTCCTCCTCGCTCGCTTCTGTACAGACCATATTGTCCCATTTGCCTTCAAACTGTTTTGCTCGATATCTAACTCAACATACACCGTGGTTTTTGCTTGAAAGACTATCATGTGTCTATTGAAATGAGTAGGGGTCTCACCTGTAGAGCTGGACAATGTCCTCCCCAGGTCTGTATCACAGAAGGGTCAATGAAGGATGGTACAACTCAATAGGGATGAAGTGACTCTTGATTTTTCTGCTGCAGTTCCTGTTTACTTAATATCTAAACTCTCTACTGCCCTGAGCACCACAGCTGCATATCAACCACCACATTCAGTGAAGCTCCATTTGGATGTGACTCCTGGGCACTTTATCCAGTTTCAGATGAATGGCACCACACTCTGCAGATCAGGAACTGGCTCCACGCAGAGTGAGAGATGCCCAGGCTCATTAGCCCAGGCACAGCATGGCACAGGGAGAGCTTTGCTTTGCCTTGGACCTGGATTAAATTCAGCCACCTTTTGGGTGGCAAAGAGCCCATGCTAATAAATCCTGTTGGATGAGTGCAGGTTGCTGCAGCACCAGTAACACCCTCAGCATCTTCCCTTGAGTAATGCAGGGCCACGATTCCACACTTGGTGGGCAGTCAGGACCATCTACACTCCAGTGCTTTTGTGGTAACACAACAAAATTTGGGTAAATCAGAGACTGGTGTGAGAAGGAGAAAATGAATCCCAGTGCCCTTGCCCTTGGCAATGCCCAGCATGGCTCGTTTAGTGAAGCCACCTATGATGACAGTCCCCACCCTCACACTGTCCACAGGTGGAGAGTGTTTGGCTTTGTCAGGTGACTCTAAAATCAGAAGAAATTAATTAGATGTTAAAAGAAAAAATAGCTTTCCACATATTATGGGAAAGTAAAAATTTTGTAATAATAGATGCCCTGCTAAAAATATTCTGTAGCACCAAGCAGGGCTTGGTCTGTGTTTATGGAAGAAAGCCAGGGAAGGACTTTTCATAAGGGCAGTTAATGACAAAACAAGGGGAAATGGGTTTAAACTGAAAGAGGGGAGGTTTAGATGAGATATTAGGAAGAAGTTCTTCACTGTGAGGGTGGTCAGACACTGGAACAGGTTGCCCAAGGAAGTTGTGGCTGCTCCTCCCTGGAGGTGTTGAAGGCCAGGCTGGATGAGGCTTTGAGCAACCTGGTCTAGTGGAAGGTGTCCCTGCTGCTGGCAGGGGGGTTGGAACTGGATGAGCTTTAAAGTCCCTTCCAATCCAAACCATTCTATGATTCTATGATTGTATGTCACAGCTACAGAAACGAGACCTGAAGGCAAATGCTCATGTTGGTGTAAAAGGAAGACACATGCACAGTGGTTGCTACATTAATTTTTTTAATTATGAGTTCCCTTTTTGAAGAACCTTTTGACCAAATGTGTGCTTTTCTGCATTAAAATCTCCGGATGTGGGTTGAAGCTCTGAGAGGAGACTGGGGATCCCTTACAGCTCTGATCTGCCTCCTGCAAGGATCACGTTGTAGTGTCAAGGCTTGTGTTGACTGCCAGCATCCGGCTGTTGCTTTGGCAAACTGCTGGTACCCAACGGCACGGTGGGGAAGCATCAGTGGCCTTCCTCCTCCTGCCAACTCCAATGCTGTTCAGCCCAGGGGTTGAATTTGAGATGGTTTCTTGGGGAGTTAAATGGCCCATCTCTTTAACTGGAGAACCAGAAGCTCATTACGAAAAGTTGTTTTGATATTCCTGC
>NW_010316837.1:0-1134 GCF_000700745.2 Antrostomus carolinensis | reverse complement strand
CCTGCTGGAAATCCTCGCCCAACAACACATTTGAAAAAATCATACATGGTCTCATAGCTAGATAAACTCCTGCCCATCTGCCAGCATGGCCATCTGCCCGCTCACCAGATGGTACGTTTGATTCACAGGGGCAGAGGTGCCAAAAAAAAAGATGGATTTAGATGACACTGTTAGTGCCACCTCTTCTGCCTTCCCTCCACCGTGACAGCTCAGACAAATTAGTGCCACGGCAATAAAGAATTCCTCTTAATAAAACACAGGAATTAGAGATGGAAAAGACCTATTAGGTCATCTACTCCATCTCCTCGCCAGTGCTTGATCATCACATTAATCTTCCCAAATGTGAATATCACCGAGGAAGAAAAAAATTAAAAGACAGACTCCTTCCAGATATCAGCAGTTGCCAACAACACGAGCAAGATTTCAGCTTGTGCCTGAGAGAACCATGGGGACCATATGGGGTGTCAAAATATATTACACAAAAGTTCAGCCTGAAGGCAATCTACAAGAGAGGAAGCCCGTGACAGACATAAAAAATGTTCACGTTCATGGGAGGAGGATCTAACAGCAACGGTGGAGCATAACGTGCAAGATGTCATCCTGGGGATTTGAGTAGAGATCTCCATGTGCTTGGGAGGCTTGGAGAAGAGGAGTTTCACCAGCAAATTAAATAACTGGGGGCATCAGTGACACAAGTGGCTCTGAAAGGACAGGTCAAATCCATATTTCCTTTTTGTTAATTATTTTTTTTCCTTGTCTTCCACCTTCCCAGTGCTCCATCATTATGTTTTAAGATAAATCTCTCAACATTTGATGTGGCAAATCCCAAGCCATGCTTCACAAAACACAAGTCCTTTCTTTCCTGTTGGGGTGGAATAACTTCGACAGCATCCACTTTAAAAACACAAACTTCCTAAAGCTTTTCAAAGCTTCACAAATGCAACTGAACTCTGATTTCAAGTCTCTTGTCCAGTACAAGGAGAACATCAAATAGAAGTGTAGCCACATTTCAGGGTGAGTATTCAAAGTGCTGCCAAACATTTAACTAAAAAAAATGGAAGAAAGGGCAGAATAAAAGGAGTTCTCCCTAAAAGTTGCCCTGAACTTGAATCACAGAATCCCAGACTGGTTTGG
>NW_010316836.1:0-2221 GCF_000700745.2 Antrostomus carolinensis | reverse complement strand
CCAGGTCATTGATGAAGATGTTAAACAACACCAGAGCCAGTACCGACCCCTGGGGAACACCGCTAGTTACAGGCCTCCAACTAGATTCTGCGCCACTGATCACAACCCTCTGAGCTCTGCCAGTCGGCCAGTTCTCAATCCACCTCACTGTCCACTCATCTGTCCCATACCTTCTAAGCTTTGCTACAGGGATGTTGTGGGATACTATATCAAAAGCCTTGCTGAAATCAAGGTAGACAACATCCACTGCTCTCCCCTCATCTACCCAGCTGGTGATGACATCATAGAAGGCTACCAGATTGGTGAAGCATGATTTCCCCTTAGTGAAACCATGGTGACTACTCCTGATAACCTTCTTTTCTTCCAATTGCTAGAGATGGTATCAAGAATGAGCTGTTCCATCACCTTCCCAGGGATGGAGGTGAGGTTGACTGGCCTGTAGTTGCCCAGATCCTCCTTCTTGCCCTTTTTGAAGACTGGAGTGACATTGGCTTTCCTCCAGTCTTCAGGCACCTCTCCTCTTCTCCAAGACCTTTCAAAGATGATATGGATTTTTTGTGTATTGATTTTGTTTAGGCTATCTCTGACAAGCTCTTCCTCAATCAAGGGGCAGTCTTCCTCTCTCCAGACTCTCTGTCTTCCCTCTAGCACCTGGGATTCCTGAGAGCCACTTTTAGCCATAAATATACACTGGTAGCATTTTATTCTTCCTAGAAGATTTTGAAGATGATCCTAAAAAACATTGTGGTTAGTTGCTGATGGATTTAGGTGTCCTTATACCAGAAACTTTTACATTAAGAGCAGAGCTCTTCCATCAGATTTGCTAGTGGTTTATATATTGGAAAGAGCTAGTGCTGAGTATAACATGAAGATGTAGAAACAGACTCTTTGAAAGCCTGAATCTGGTGAAGGAAAACATGTCCAGCTGTGTGAAGAGAAATAAATCCCTTCTAAAGCAACTCATCCAGTCTTTTCCCCCCAACAGAGAAAGCTACATGCACTTTGCTCTCACATGGTTGAATAACAGCCATTTCAGAAATATCCTCTAAGATCTTAACAGGAAACATTCTTTGGATGGGACTTACTTAAAATTGGGAGTCTTTGAAAAGGGGTAAAAATCCCATTAAAAGTCTGAGGAGTAAAAAACTCTCTCTTAAAAGAAGCAATGGCAGCAAAACGTTGGTGAAGGAGTGTAAATCAGACTTACTAAATTTTGCTGTATTTTCTGCTTTTTGGTTTTAATTCAAGACAGTAAAATGAGTACACAGTCCAAAATAGGTCTGATGGTCAGTCACAAGACAGGGAATAAGGGGTTTTTCTTGCAAAGGGGGAAAACGGAAGAACTGCAGCAGCTCACGTCTTGCCTGTGGAGGGGAAGTCTATTTTCTAAAGACTACATTTAAATTAATTTGAGAAAGCTACAACTTCTTTATGCTTCAGAGATATCTGACATTTGAAGCAGGATGATGCAGATAAAGGAAAAGTCAATATGTTTCTTCTAAAACAGGTAGAAAATAGACATGTGTAACAAACTCAGTACTTACCTTGTAGGTCAGAAAGCCTTGTATTGTATGCAACACATTTTAGGAAGAAATGTCTGTTCAGGAAGATGGACCAGAAGACACATTTAATCTCTAGATAATAAAGGGCTCTCCTGTTAAGGGCTATAACATGCACAATTTAGTTTGTTGTGCCCTCCAGACTCTAGTCTCTGTCATTAAAACCCACCTAATACTGGGGATGCTTTTATGAAACAAGGGCATATTTATGTGAAAGCACTGGTCTGAGTGAAGAACTCATCTTCTGCTACATGCAGATATACTGAGAGTTAATGATGTTAATTGCATACTAAAATTCTCAAATGTAACAACTAAAAGCGGGGAACTAGTTAAAAGAACTGTCTTATGGTTATTTTTTTTTCTTTTATAATGATTTTTGTATTTAGACAAACCTTTCTGTGTTTCCTTAGCATGTTCTCTGTTATTGCAGAGAATATCTCTAAGTGTCTAAAAATAAAACAAAACTGCAGCAGTGTATTTTTATTAAGAAATGTGATACTTGCAAAGGCATGAGTGGATTTGTTGAAATAGGCTTTGAAATGACCAGACTGTCAAAAACTCTCTATAGCATATAGTGTATATATAGCATATGAAGTGTATATAGTATATGTAATCAGAACAGATAGATAGATTTTCTACATCTGTAATATATATATTTTATA
>NW_010316835.1:0-1933 GCF_000700745.2 Antrostomus carolinensis | reverse complement strand
TGAAGCTATTAAAATATTCTAATTAACCACCTATTACCAGCCCAATGAGCTCACGCTGACTTGGTGCTTTCCCTCCACCATCCTCTTTCTTTGCCAACGTCGCTTCTAATAACAGAAGGTACTTGACACCACTTAAGAGCACGGTGCCAAAAATGAATCCAGCACCTCTTAGCATCCAAATTCAGGTGAAAAATAGGACAGCTATCATCTCATCTCTATTTCATATAAAGCCATCCTTGTAATTGCAAGTATGGAACTTAAAAAAATACCATTTCAGGGGAGAAAGAAGACAGAAGAAGCAGGAACTGAAGTGGTGGAACAGAGAGAGGATAAAATAGCAATTATTAAATAATAATTCTGTGTTAGAAACTCTCTGCTTAATATATAAAATCCTGGAATCATTTATTTTGGAAGAGCTCTCTACAGAGCTTTTTTTTTTCCTCAGCCCCAGGCTCAAATCAAAGCCAACTTCAAAGTGAGATGTAGAGTCGTATCCAATTGAGTTTCAAATTTAGCCAAGAAAGGATATTTCCATCCCCTCTCTGGGCCCCAGTTCCACCCTCCCCGTGGATGTGTTTTCTCTCGATATTGAGTTGAATTTTTCTTGCAGCAACTTCATGCCCGTTGCACATCATGGTTTTGCTGTGCACCTCCAAGTAGAGCATGGCTCCATCTTCCTTCAGACCCCCCAGCAGGTAGCTGCAGGTGGCATGAAGGTCTTCAACTTCTTTTCTTCTGGCTGAGCAAACCCAGCTCCTGGCTTCTCCTCACGCTTTGTGAGCTCCAAGCCTTGGGAGTGAAGGTTTCACTACTAACCACCAACAATTACCCTTCCACTCTGATGATCTGAGCCAGTTGTTGGGTAGTTGGGCATAATTTGGGACTGTGTTAGGAGAGGCTGAGAGAGCTGGGACTGTTGAGCCTGGAGAAGAGCAGCCTGAGAGGGGATCTGATCAATGTCTATCAAGATCTGAAATGTGGGGGCCAAATGGATGGGGCTGGGCTCTTCTGGGTGGTGCCCAGTGACAGGACAAGGGGCAATGGGCACAAACTGGGACACCAGAAGTTCCAGACAAACTGAAGGAAAAACTTCTTTGCTGTGAGGGTGCCGGAGCCCTGGGACAGGCTGCCCAGAGAGGGGGGGGAGTCTACATCTCTGGCGCTGTTTCACACACAACCTGTGCAACCTGCTGGAGATAGACCTGCTCTGGCAGGGGGGTTGGACTGGATGATCTCCTGAGCTCCCTTCCAACCCCCATCATGCTGTGATTCTGTGATTTATGTTTCCTAAAGCCATGGTGGCTCTTCTCAATCACTTTCTTATCTTTCACACGCCTGGTTATGGTTTCCAGAAGGATTTACTTCATGAACTTTTGGGTAGGGAGGTGGGGCTGGTTGGACTGGCATTCCTCTCTTCATCCTCTTCACCCTTTTTGAAGGGGGGTGTGATGTTTCCCTTTTTCCAATCATCAGGGACCTTCCCCATCTCTATTACCCTCCAGAGATGACAGAGGGTGGCAGTGACATCAGCCAGCTCCCTTGGCACCCTCAGATAGATTTTATCTGGCACTCTAGACCTCTATATGTCCAGGTTGCTTAAGTGGTCCATAACTCATCTGTCCTTTATCAACAGTTGTACTTCACTCCTTTGGACTCTGCCAAGACAGCTGCTCTGGGACACATGGCAGCAGAGCTCGCTGCTAAAGACAAGGCAAAGAAGGAGCTGGATTATCTCAGTCTCTTCTGTGTCCTTTGCTGCTAGGTCCCTTGCCTTGTTCTTCACCAGGCCCAGGTTTCCCTTGGTTCTCAGAAGTCCTTCTTGTTGCCCTTCTTGACAATGTCAACTCCAACAAAGCGTTGTCATTTCTGACACCGCCCTTCTCACAGAAGTCACTCCTGTAGACCTGCTGGCAGGACTTGTGACCCCGTGGGG
>NW_010316834.1:0-1633 GCF_000700745.2 Antrostomus carolinensis | reverse complement strand
AGTTCTGGGCTCCCCAGTTTAAGAGAGACAGAGATCTGGAAAGAGTCTAGCAGAGGGCCACAAAGATGATGAGGGGCCTGGAGCATCTGCCTTACAAGGAGAGGCTGAGAGAGCTGGGACTCTTCAGCCTGGAGAAGAGAAGACTGAGAGGGGATCTGATCAATGTCTATAAATATCTGAAATGTGGGGGCCAAATGGATGGGGCCGGGCTCTTTTCAGTAGTACCCAGTGACAGGACAAGAGGCAATGGGCAAAAACTGGAACAGCGCAAGTTCCAGACAAACCTAAGGAAAAACTTCTTTAATATGACGTTGACGGAGCACTGGAACAGGCTGCCCAGAGAGGTTGTGGAGTCTCCATCTCTGGAGATGTTCAAAACCCACCTGGACACTTTCCTGTGCAACCTGTTGTAGGGAACCTGCTTTGGCAGGGGGCTTGGACTAGATGATCTCCTGAGGTCCCCTCCAACCCCCACCATTCTGTGATTCTGTTTTTTATTATACTGAAAACTGCTTTTTCTGTTCAAAAGTGTTTCTTTTTCCATATAAAACTAACTCCCTACAAAATTTCAACTAAGAGAACAGAACAGTTTCATTGAGAAAGATCAGTATGGTGCATAATGAGAGGGTTTTTTTGTTTGTCTCATACTGTTATTTTCTCCCGAGTTTGGATTTGTCAGTTGGACAGTATCCATGATGCACTACTCTCACAAAGTCCTATCATACCTAAGAGGATGTGATACATCATAGAATACATAAAGGGAAAAATAAAACAAAACAAAAAAACAGCCTTTATATCCATAGCATCAGAAGCACAGCCTGTAGAGAACCTCAATAGAAGCATCAGCACTACACTTCCCATGAGGCATGGCAGTGGCATC
The DNA here is from genome assembly GCF_000700745.2 of Antrostomus carolinensis. Taxonomy (NCBI): domain Eukaryota; kingdom Metazoa; phylum Chordata; class Aves; order Caprimulgiformes; family Caprimulgidae; genus Antrostomus; species Antrostomus carolinensis. The sequence goes on along the minus strand of NW_010316834.1, from coordinate 753 downwards.
TCCAAACCAAAATACTTCAAGCTATTCCATAATGGTTTTGAAGGGGGACTGAGAAGTAGACTCCAAAATGCCACAATTTTCTGTGTGGGCAGCAGAACATGAAAATATTTTTGAAACAGTTCAACTTGACAGTCTGACCAACAACTGCTATATACTGCCTTCTTCTTTCTGTATGCCTAAAGCAAATGACTTTTCAAACTTCTCCTGTAAATGTATAAAGTAAGTTTTCAGCAATGGAGGGTCTCTCTTTCAATAGTATCAAAGGTGTGCTATCTGTAGATATCTTACTTTTTTCCAGCCTTAATTTTAAATTATCTACCACAAAAAATGCTTAAGATTGCAAAATCCAGCATTTTAAAGTTAAAGTTTCCCTCAATATACATTATTATATCCCGGTATTTTTCAAAAGCAAGCATTTAAGACATTTTACTGTTCTGTGCATTTCATTCAACTGTTTAGTCTCTAGCTTTTTTGAATTTGTGTTTATTTAGCATCTGAAACAAAAAAGCAATGATCCTGATAGTAGTTTTCAAATGCTATTACATAGGAATGCTCAGGAATGAGGTCACTAGTCAAAGGCAGAAAAAGGTAATGTTATTTCTCTTTCTGTATACATATTTCAAGTCTAATGAATTCTACCATCACATACTAGTATTATACTAGTATGATATATTCCCATTATTACACATAATTAAGTAAATATATTGAATAATACTTACCACAAAAGAAAGACTACATTGTGTGTGTGTATAT
>NW_010316833.1:0-6732 GCF_000700745.2 Antrostomus carolinensis | reverse complement strand
AACCCAATCTATTCTATGATTCTATGATGATGCTTACTGCTCTTTCAAAGGTTTTGCCATTCCCCTTGGTTCCTCTAGTCCAGAAGAGTTAGATTGGGAAGAGACACCTTTCGTGTTTTCCTGCATAGACCATACTTGGGAGAAGGGTGGAAGTAGCAAAAAAAAAAAGGTGAATTCCAGTCTTCCAGAAGCAGAGCGTAAACAAGACTTACCTTAAAAACAAGCAAACAATTTTTAAAATACTTATCAATAACTTTCTTCTTTTTGCCCTGTCTCACAGGAGTCATGCAACAAGAGAGGGCTTCACATTCACTTTTTTTTTTGGGTAGCAGTTCATGACTGAGTTTGATGTCAGTTCAGTAAATATAAATTTTATGTTTTACTGCCAATTATTACACATCTCAGGGGATGTTTGCTGTGAATATAAAGATGCATGTTCTTACTTCCTTCTTCCTTTGATTTGTAAATGTAGTAGATTTGTAAATGAGCTACTACACTATAAAGATTTGTTTCCTGTAGCTAATATCTCAGTATAATAGCTTCAAAGTTTTAGTCTTACACAAATGTTAGGAAAAAAAGAACAACTTTGGATTTCTTGGCAGTGCTGCGTGCTTCATACCTTGCTATGGTGTCATTAATAGATCGCCAAACTATGATTAATCATTTACAAAGCTTGTTTCAAGCACTTTGTAGAGTGTATGTCCTCAGTAATTCAGAGTTATTTTGGTGCATTCTATTGCTGTAATTAATTTCCATTGTAATATATAATAAAAAGATGTATAATCTGTCATAGGCTAATATTTACTCTTAAAAGACAGTAAAATCATATATTTTGCTCACCATCACATTTAATATCTTGTTTTGTTTTGTTAATTTTAGAAACCCTCTGCAAGGATAAGGCTTGGCTCACCCAAATCTGTCACTGTAACAATCTTATCAAATGACAATGCCTTTGGAATAATTTCTTTTAACATGGTATGGATTTTTATATGGTATATGTGAAAATTTTAGAAAGCGTAAAGGTGAAATTTTCAGAGTTGATGGTTAGTTGTGCAACTGAATCCCTTGAAAACAGATAGTGAGTTGCATCCTTGAAAACATCTCTAGAGGTGATTCATACATATGTATGTGATTCATACATATATGCAGCTTTAATACTTCTAAATGTTTTTAAGTGTTGAGATGTAGCCTGAAACCCTCACTCTTAGATGAATATATATGTTGCTCATCTTAAATGTATGACTTCTAGAAAGCTGTTTAGCCTCACTGCCCCTCATCTCTAAGTCGAGATGTTAATATAGCATGGAAAAAGTGGGGAGTAATATCCTAGGAGGGTTAAAGGTGTGATTTGGAAATCGTGAGAATCTATACATTTTCCCATCTTTAGTGGGCAATTTTATACTAAACTCTCAAGCTGAGAGAACACTATCATGATATATGCATTGTATAGCACCTTCTGTCATAAAGCACTGGTGTGACTCCAGGGGTGTGGAGGATATTTGCAATAATATAGAGGTTGTGTTAGTAGAAAGAGCAGTGATACCTTATTGCCAGCATTATGGCAATATAATTTTTCTAGAGAACTTCCCAGATAAAGCACAGAATGTGAGAAATTTTTAGCACCACAGTGTTAAGCCATGCTGCTCCATTCTTTTATCTGCAACACTTTGATAGACAGAGTCCATTTATAGCTAGTTATCTAAGAAATGACTTTTTAATGGAGAAAACCTATTTTTAACAGAGTTAGGAGCTCCTATAAATTCCCATGCTAATATGCCAGTGTTTTGTGTATGCTGACTATGTTAATTTACAAAACAACCCCCACCCTACTAGCATAACTTAATGATTTTTTTATTATTATTATTTTTTTCTGAAATCTTTCAAGCTTTTTATTAGCTGAACTAATTGGTTGCTAGGAAATGTATGCCATCAGTGGACTGGGCTGCAGATTGGATTAACTTGTCTGTGGGAGTTTGGTATTTCTATGGTAACAGTTTTTCTTCCTTCTGCTGTGATATTTGATCTGTGCCTGATTGCCTGTCCCTTTTCTTCCTCATTAGTCTGCCTTAATCACAGTGAATGAGCCCAGGGGCAGAAATGAATTTGTACCTCTCACTCTAATTAGGGAGAGGGGAACCTACGGGATGGTCATCGTAACATTTGAGGTGAGTTTATCAAATAGGCTTCATACCTTAGTCTGTTGGATGAAACTGTGAGACCATAACCATAACTTTACAGAGTGTTTATAGAAATGAAAGTGAGGAAAAAATACCTATGTTTATATTTGTTAAATCTGTTTCATAAAATGGAAAGCTGCTGCCTGTCAAATGGAAAGTAATGTAATTACCTAACTGTTTAATTTGAGGAAAAAAATAAGAGATGGTTGAGAAAACTGAATAATCTCTGTCATTTAGGAAGATACTTGCAACAGAGTTAGTTGGTATTACTAGAAAACAATGTGTATTAAGTGTGTAAGAATTTTCTTATTTAATATATCTTCAAATTTTGTCTGTATTTTACAAAGAAACACCTGAGTGAGTCTTTAATGCTTGTGCAAGCTTTGATCATGTAAGTATGAGAGGTCATATATCAATTTAGTGAAATTCTGTATCTATAAGACTGCAGTTCAAGTTCCCAAAAACTAAACCACTCATATTGAATTTTTAGGCCATTATTTATGTACTTGATTCAAATGTGATACAGTTATTGCCTTTATTGTTTGTTTGTATGTTTTGTTTTTCTTTATCTAGCTCCAATTCTATTACATTCTTTGAAATTATATATAAATTCTTTTGTATGGATATTCCTTTATCAGTTGTCTGGTCTTTTAAGTCATCAAGGGTTTAATCTAGACCTGTCAAAATCTGAAAAGATTTGTACTGGATTTTATTGCATGCTAAATATAGCATGTATAGTTAGAGTACAGAATGAGATTCTCTGTGTAATTTATTGCTGATCTGTTTGTTTTAAGGTCCAATAAATTTTACTATCTACACAATTAATCGGGTCCACCTCACAATATAGTTTATATACATATGTTGAAAAAAAATACACAATTTTCTAAAAAAAACAACCCCAAACCCTCACCATATTGCCTTTAAGTGGCTTTCTAGTCTTTTAGGTTTCACTATTAAATGTAATATCCTTAATATCACAAGTAAAGATAGAAAGGACACAAAATCAGTAACTGCTATTATTTTGTCTTGCAATTTATGATGAAAGGCTAGTGATTTAAATTAAATTGGAATTAATATCCTTTCTGTTATGTGAAAGCGTTGATTATGCATTAGTAGATACCAAAGAGTCCTCATAGGCTTATATGGAAATAGTTTTCTTTCTCTTTTTCTGGCAATACATAATTTCTTCAGAGTGGTTACTCTTACTTGCTCCATCCACCAAAAAAGAGCAGATTTTCACAACTGAATGTGTGTGAGCAGGAGATGACTGAACAGATAGTCATTTGTTACGCATGTCACAGACTGTATATTGATTTTTGTACTAGATTTCTGTTCCTGCTGTATGTATTTCTTATCATAAAAATCAATTCTTTACAGATAGAAGAAGGACCAAACCCAGCTGAAGAAGACTTAAGTCCAGCTAGGGGAAATATTACATTTACCCCTGGTAGATCAATGCTAATTTATAATTTAACAGTGCTTGATGATCAGGTAAGAAGAAGCTGACTTCATTTTTGGTTTGGATATGTGGAAGGTTAACTGCCTTTTTGGAGAGACTTAAAGTGAAAAGTTACAAAAAAGCTTGTTTTAAATAAAATTAAAAGTGCTTCTATTTAATGAAATTATGCTAAATTTTGGCTCTGTGAGCTCTTATTTTCACTCTTTCTAATGCTTCCCCTGTAATTCTCATCAGTGAATATTTTTAGTTTCTGAACATATCATGGCTGTTCTGATCAGACCTGTTAGGTGCTACTAAAGTAAATGTATAAATGATCAGGAAAGCATTAAACTTTTTTATTGGATGGAATACTGAGGTCCTTGTTGTATGGCCAAGGATGGTGTTCTTGAACTAGAACTAGGTTTATCTATTAGACCGTCCTTTCTATATTGAATGTTTTTGCATTTATTTTTAAAGGTGATCAGCTTTTCCCTAATTGTCTGTCTTGCAAATTCAGTTTATGTTTACATAATGAACTCGGGGGTCTCCTTTTTGTCTTTATCAATTGTTTAGGCAAAAGGAACCTAATTGTAACATTGCTTTCGTGATGTATTTTTTATTACATCCTCAGTGATGCCTGTGCAGCTTCTCTGCCTTCAGTTGACAGTGCATAAGAATCCAATTTCTTGTTGATTGGCTCTTATTCATGTGCAGAGCAGATATATAATGTTTGCCACTAACGAAAGAATATAACACATTGAATCTTCACAGAGAAAAGATAGATTGAAAAAAATATATATGTTTTTATGTAGATATGTTTCAGGATAGAAACATATTTAAAAAATACTTCTGAAAATAGATTAAATTCTTAAAAGAAACAGGCAATCTTGTGAAGAGCATGAACACTAGATGATAATGTAAATATTTAAATTTTTAGACTGGGCTCTAAAAAAATGTTTATATGTTGTCACCCTTTCTTTCTGTTTCAGAGTAAACAAAACATTATTCTGCTTTTCAATTTGTGATTTTTGTTTTTCTTACGCATGCTTTTCTGTGGGTTTTTTTTTGTTTTTTTGTTTTTTTTTTGTAATGGGAATGAGAGGGAAAATACAGGCACCATAATACATACATATGATATAGAACAACTTAGAATCATAGAATCATAGAATGGTTTGGGTTGGAAGGGACCTTAAAGCTCATCCAGTTCCAAACCCCCTGCCATCAGCAGGGACACCTTCCACTAGACCAGGTTGCTCAAAGCCTCATCCAGCCTGGCCTTCAACACTTCCAGGGAGGAGCAGCCACAGCTTCTCCGGGCAACCTGGGCCAGTGTCTCACCACCCTCACAGTGAAGAACTTCTTCCTAACATCTAATCTAAACCTCCCCTCTTTCAGTTTAATGACCCTCTTTAAATTTCAACTTAATGAAGAAATTCACAAGAAAAAATTAATAGGAAAAAAGTGCTTGTGTCAGAAGTGAGCAACTTTAAAACATTTTTTTTGCATGTTTCTGTTGGTTATAAAAAGTGTTTTTCCACACCTATACAAATAATTTAAAAGTTAAGAGACTGTGCCAGAGGCTGTGCCAGACTGGTGTGTAGAAACATGTCTTTCAGATTAGATGTAATATTTCTGTGACTAGTACACAGAAAGAAACCATTAGGTTTTTTGGAAGGATTTGATTTTAATTTTTATTTTTTCCTCTGAGAAATGCTCTCAAAGTTCTGTTTCTCAAAGTTTGACCTGTACAGGTGTGGCTGGTCCACTCAGTGAAGGTCTTTCACAAGCATGCATGAAAGATTAATTTTGCTTACAAAACCTTTATTCATCTTGATGATGATGGAATTCACGAGAATCCAATGTTACTCAGAACTTAGTTTGAGCTTTTAGGATCTGAAGTTAGGAAAGGCAATTAAACAAGTATTCTTATGCATTGGGTAGCACTTTTCCTACAGAAATTAGGGGTCTACAGATCTGATCTCCTCAACACTACATTCATAGAAATTTTATTCTATACATTCCCTTTTTTAGTATTAGAGGAATAATGGAAACTTTGTTAGGAGAAAATGAAAGAGGCAAAGCAGCACTGGAAATCATTTATACTGCAGTCTTTGAAGTTTGACTGTTTTTTTAATTGGTCAATCATTATGCCATTAAGAACTCCTGAATGTCCCATTTATGTGAGATACTAAGCTGTAAACTACTGGTGCCAGGTGGTATATTAATTAGTGAACTAAACGAAATGTAAGTTACATCTATTCTAATGAGGTAAAATAACTGTGTTGTATCTCAGTATAGGAGAGTGGTGACTGAGAGGTTCCAGATCTCACATTGACAAGAAAACCTGCATCAGTCAACAACATTATGCAAGTTTAAGTGCCACAAGCCAAACAAGGGACAGAATTGGCATCAGCTATAAAGGCAGTTGCATGCCCACTCTCTTAGCCCTAGAAAAGGATCTGAGGGTGGCCAATTAACAAATGGAGTGTGAAAGAGAAGAGATATTGGACAGCAGCAGGGTTTTCAGAACTTTTTTAGTTCAATAAACAAAAGTACATGAAAAGGATTTGTCAACTTTATAACAGAGTATTACCATTAGCAAAAAAAAGAAGTAATTTTGTCCTGGAATTCCTCTCAGAAGCAAATAATACTAGTTTCCAGGAGTTCACAGCGAAGATGAGATGCAAAGATCATAAATTGTTTTCAAAGATTTTTCCTTTTACCTGCGTGTATTAATAAAATAATCATATTTTTCAGTTAAGTAAGTTTAGCAAATCAGGATTTGGGGAATAAAATGTAGTAATATAAAGCAAAAATCTCATGCTTAAGTTCTGTAGGTTGCAGTTTATAAGCCATGCTTTGTTATCTGCTGCATCGAATATTGAAGTAGCTAAAATGAAAATGTAGTTTTAAATACTCATCTGCAGAAATGTCAAAGCCTAATTAATTGCTAAGCAGCAGAAAGCACTTTTGCAGATCTGTGATGGAAATTTTCCCTGCGGATGTGGGTGTGTCTGAATGTAGGATGTGTTCCTTTTCCAGTTGCATAGGAATGAATGGACCTAAGAACGTTGTTTCCATAAGTTGTTCCTGAGGACTGGAGGAAAGCAAATGTCA
>NW_010316832.1:0-4901 GCF_000700745.2 Antrostomus carolinensis | reverse complement strand
AGGTCCCTTCCAATCCCCAGCATTCTGTGATCTGTGATTCTGTGATCTGTAACTGACTGGGTGTCCTCTTTAGTACTGCCATGATTCTCTGTAAACTGATAGAAATCACATGGTTTTGTCATATTTATTCCACAGTAAAAGATTTTTCAAAAGTGTTTACTTTTTTTTTTAATTAGCACTTCTGACTGAACAATAGCACATTTTTCTGTCTTTATGACTTTCTCATGCAGTGCTATCCCTCCATGCATCATGCAAAATAAAGAATCACATTGCCCTTACAGCAAATTTTTGTTTTACTGGTGGTGGTAGGTTTTCTTCTGTGGCTTTCAGGCAGTAGAAGTAGATGTAATCAGTGTGTGGATAGAAGCAGTTGTAAATACCCCAAAGCCACCATTCCAAGTATTTATCGTAAATTGCCAGGTGTTGGCTATTAAAAGAAAATAAAAAAATATACCTATTAGGAAATTGCCATCTACAAAAGGTACTTCCTGAGGCATAGCCAGCATATAATATATTTGTTTCATGTTCAAGGGTTCTTTGGAGATGATTTTTATTGTCCATAACCTTGTTGTAAATAGGTGCATTATAGCTGTTCATACCTGAAAATTTTATTTTCAGGTTTATTTCTTGTCTTAAGCTTGATGGAGCTGTAGAAATTCTGCTGTATAGCTGCAGCTGTGGAAACCTCTGGGGTTTCTGCGGCCTTGCCATCAGTTAGACAATCAGGAAGATTCAACGGACAATTTGGTCTTTCTTTTGCAACTATTCAACCCTGATTTCCCCTTCTACAATCACCTCCTCATTGTCCATACTTCTGGGAAACAGCTGTGTCTAATAATAAGTCATTTCAGGATAAGGCCTGGTATTTCCTTCTACTACTTCATAATCTGCTTGGCTTCTATAAGTGGCCACCCTCTGAGGAGGTGGAACCAGTGACACGGGATTAATGATTTAGAGACACGAGACTAATGACTCTTAAGAGACTGGCCATCCACACCTGTCTTCACAGTGCATTTGGAGCATAAACATGGACAAAAAACTTCCACTTAACAGTAGGAGAAACAACCACAGTGTGCGGAAGTGTGAACATTCAGAGGAACTCTGCAACACATATCTGTCCTTGATGCAGTGCTCTCTCCAGCTGGAGATGTTCTGTTTCCAGCATAGACTTGGGCCTCAATGGCAACAAAAAAGCCCCAACATACTGCTTTGGTTCATGTGGGCACAGCTATAATCTAAACTAGGCAACATTTTTTTTCTCTAACATAATATGCTTATGCAATTTAATTAGTTCAAGCCACAACCACAAATCCTAACACTTTCTGTAGGCACTTGTACCAAGGGAGCACCTGACCAGGACAGAACAACCCACAAACAAAAAGCTCTGATACAGTTCAGGGCTCAGTGTAGATCCAGTGTAGAGTTTTTTCTCTCTGATGGATCTCAGATCTAGGATCTCACATACAAAGTTACCCAGGAAAACAGAGCCAAAAAATAGGTCCTGATATTAAATGTATGGACATTCAAGGTAAAGCCAAGAAACAATTCATAGAAACCTATCACGTTCTTAATTACTAAAATTCAATGTCATAATTTCTGAAATTATATATCTTCATTTTATATGTATTTAAAATAATAGAATTTGAATGTAATTTAAGAACTGCTGATCTCTTCTGTAAAGGTTTTAGGATAACTATATATCCTATATGTTTCTCAAATTATGAGGAAAATATAAATGTCTGAATAGAATTACATCACAGTGATATTTTCAGTTAGGTATGAATGTTTCAAATTATGTACATTATTATTCTTGACAGCTATAGATACAGAAATAATATTATCTTACACATTCATGAAGCAGAGAAGATAATTCGTCTATCACAACTTGGAATTTCCTGAGGCATTGTGTAGAAATCAAATATTCCATACCATTCTGTAAGCGGCTTCCAAGAGCCTTCCCATGTGATAAAGCAAGCTGTACCAAATTTATTACATTTTTAGATGAATGTCCATAGAATCTCACCAACTCCTCTTTTGTTCTCTTAAAATCCTATAGGACATTTCCATGAGGGTGATTTTCAAAGTTGCTTAGTGGCCAGAGCTCTCACTAAAGCTTCCAGGGGCTTAGGTTGGTCAGAAATCAGTAGGGTATGCCAAGAGCATTAAATCAGCATTTTTACATTCACGTGTATTCATTCCATGGGAAACAAATGGTTTTTTACTAAATATGTGTTGTGACAACAGGAATATTGTGTCCTTGTCAACAACTGCATGATAAAACAGAGACATCTACTGGTTAAAATACAAAATAGGAAAAATATCAAAACATCTTTTGTGGAATGCTAGACTGAGGCTTATCAGACTTCCTTCCTTTGCTTTCTCACTCCACTGCTGAGGTCCAAAACCTGCTCTTCCTTACAGACATCCTTCTTCCCATGGTGAGCAGCACATTCCCCATACAGCTTCCCAAAATATTCAGTCTCCGCTTGTGCACTCTGGTTAAAGGCAACAGCAAAATTCCCTTTGATTTCCTGAGAGCAAAACCAGGCCCTGTGATGCCAGCAGACCATGAGTGAAGCCCAGTAGACATTTTTCTGTGACCAGACAAAACCAGTCTTTTCTGTAGAACAGTGAATATTCAGCCCTTCTCCTGACCAATCCACAGTTTAGGAGAAAACAGACATTCCTTGAACACCCTATTCAGCACCTGCCCAAGTTATTTGTGACAAAGGCGGAGTCCGAATTACAGCCCTAAATTTAAAGGTTCACAAAACTTACAGGCATTTTCCTATCTAGTATGCTGTTAGGCTGAGCTCAGAGCAGCATGAATCACAGGATCACAGAATGTTGGGGATTGGAAGGGACCTCAAAAGATCATCTAGTCCAATCCCACTGCTGGAGCAGGAACCTAAATGAGATTACACAGGAAGGCGTCGAGGTGGGTTTTGAATGTCTCCAGAGAAGGAGACTCCACAACCTCCCTGGGCAGCCTGTTCCAGGGCTCTGTCACCCTCACAGTAAAGAAGTTTCTTCTCAAGTTTAAGCGGAACCTCCTGTGTTCCAGCTTGCACCCATTGCCCCTTGTCCTACCGTTGGTTGTCACCGAGAAGAGTCTGTCTCCATCCTCGTGACACTCACCCTTTACATATTTATAAACATTAAAGTGGTCACTCATTAATGAGCATGAGCAGTACCTTTAAATAATGGTTGTGTAGTTAGAACAATTAAACTTACTGTAAAAGAAATTAAATCATATTAAGTATCTTCTTAGAACATACTGAAAAGAGGAAGTATGAATTATGGGGAACTGAATATTGTTTAATGATTTATAACAAGATAGGCATAAAATAAAAATATATATCAGGACTTAACTCTGAAGTTAAATCAATGTTCTTTTTTAGCTAAATTTATAGTAAATTTTATTAATTCAAAGAGCTGAAAAGCCCACAGAGAATTAAGTTCCTTACATTGTGAATGGAAAATATATAGATGGCAGTTTCTCCCAATTGGATAAGATTAATTCCCTCCAGGAAATGCAAAAAACTACAGGCTGATAAACAGGTCTGTCTATGTTCTTCAGCTTGATCTCTCTCCTCTTATTTTTTTTTCCTCCTTTTTAAAAAAAAAGTTTATGTTAAGTCCATAGTCCCCATGGTTATGGCCATAGTCTTTGAAGCATGAAATGAGTGTATAGATCAATGTCTGCTAGAATTTGATAGCATCCTAAAACACATGGTGTGATGTGAAAGGTTCATATATTTCTGTTTAAGCTAAAGTTAATATTTTAAATGTCATAAATGCAAGTCTGTAGTAATGAGAAATCAAAGTATCGTATTTTGTGTATTTCCACTGGAAATCTAAATTGGTTATGAGGGAAAAGGGAGAAAGAAATTAAAGGCAGTCACCTTACAGTTAGATAAAAAGAAGACACTTAAGATATGCAGGCCTTTAACTACACATGACTGTATGGCAAAAGAAGAAACAACAACTGGAGTCATTTCCGTAACAATTTCTCTGATTCCACAAGTGTTGGAAATATTGGCATAAGCTTTATATAAACCTATAGACTGATATAGATGTTTTATGTAGAGCTGCAGTTCTGAAATATATATAGAAATCGACATGAAGCCAAGATAGAAAAAATATTTTTAAAGTGTGAGTAAAGATTATGTCTGAGTTTTGTGCCTGTCATAATTTCAAATAAGGCTGAGTAGCAAATCTCTCTGATAGATAACAGCAGTCTTCAGGTGAGAGGTCATCCTTATTCACTATATTATATCATGAAAAGACAGTCTCAGCCAATGGTAAAAAGATTATATAATGAGAATAGCTTAAACAAAAATCTTAATGTGGTGATCAGCAGATTAAACTCAAGTGTATAGTCCTGGTTAATAACCTGAGGTCTCAGCTGTAAACAAATTCCATTAAAACTAAATGGCAAATATAAACAGTGAGAACCAAGAAATTTAATTTCTAATTTCCGCAGCATTTCTTTTTTTAAATCAGTTGCATACAGCTTTCTGGTTTAAGTTGACTGTCAATATTGAAATTAGTAGCTTCAGAATAACTATGTACATCAGGTGTGTTGATTTCCCCCATTATATCCATTCAACAGCCGGTACTAAAACTTCTCAGAGCTAAACAACTGAGGTTTTATTTTTCATTATTCCTGCTTGTTTAGCTCCACCATGATGCGCTGGGTGTTTTTAATAACTTATTTAATGACAAGCAGTAAAAAGAAATCTCTCTACCTCTGGTGAGATTCCAGCCTACTTCAATGCTATTTTGTCTGAAAAAAATATATATTTATATTGTGCCGGCATCACCTTTAGAAATGGCATACTTTCCATACCTTCCTGTAGTTAAGGTGACAGGGTAAAAGGGATCCGCAGCGCGTGTGG
>NW_010316831.1:0-8973 GCF_000700745.2 Antrostomus carolinensis | reverse complement strand
GAAGGGGCTTTCACCGCTGGGGTGGCATTTAGGGTGGCATTTTAGAGTGGCAGTTTAGAGAGCAGACAGCTCCAGCACGGCACGGGCTTCTTCATTAATCAAACGAAGGTTATTTCGTGATTAATCGGCGGTGTCTGGGTTGTATAAGGTCTGGACACAAAGTTAGGACCCCACAGCTTTTCCTGAAAAGCTTGCAAAAAAAAAGAAAAAAAAATCAAAATAATCAACCCAGGAGTATCTACCGCTTGTGCGCAAATCTCTATGTGTGTTTGTCATTCTGTAGTATAATTTCTCTGTAGTAAATTCTGAGTAAAATGCTGACTTTCCCCTTCCTACTCCGGGCAAATAGGACCGTCAGAACAGCAGCACTTAGGAGCTGTATGTTTAGAGGACGAGAGGGCTTGTGCTTCTTAACGATGCACTAATTACCGTAAACTAATCACTTTCTGGCGCTTTCCGAGAGGACTAAAGATCTTGAGAGGACTGTGAAGGAAAAAAATTTATCGGATATTTTAGCGAGCGCAGATTTATTTTCCCACACACTTTACGTTTTTCATGATCGTTGTTAATCTCTGCATCTCTAGCGATGGCTTGGAGTGGGGAGGCAAAAAAAACCCTCAAAAAACCCACCCCAAACCTGTTCATCGGGAGGTCATCAAGTCTTAGAAGTAGAGAAAAACAGATGCAACGCATTGATGCGTTGAGATAAAGCACCGCTATGTTTGAGGAACGGCACTATCCGGAATGGGAGAGCTGAGATTGACAAGCCTGAGGGGGGTTTATTGCTATTTGGAATGATACTTCCGTTAGCTATTTAAAAAAAATAAATTAAAAAAAAATAGTGTTTAATTATTATTGGTGAGAAAAGTTCTTTAAATCAAGAGAGGCCGGCAGGCTAATGGCTCCGAATGGTTTCAATGAGTCAGGAAAGGCAACTGCCCTTCATTTAGCCAAGTGAAACCCTTGGATACAAGTCAATAGGGTTAACTAGTCTCAACATGAAAACATGAGTATTTCAGACGGCTTTTAATTGTTGGTTAAGAAATTCAGTTAATCAAATGTCAAACATTTCCCTCTGCTTTGGTCAAAAAGTGAAGAAGGCTCTTTTCCTGAGGAGGAAGAGGGGAATCCAAAAACAAAACCAAACTCATTAAAATATAGAATTAAACCCTGCTTTATGGAATCTTGGCTTTTAGTTACTGTGGCAGATGTTTTTCTGTGTCCTTTCTTTAAAGGGTTCACCAAAATGCTAGATCACTTCTCTTTAAATTTTGTTACTAAACTTACTTTCTAGATGTTCCCTTACTTTTCTATATGCATATGTATGATTGGATTATTTTTCTTTATTTCAGGTCAATTTTAGGACCTTTACATATATCTATTAAACAAGTAAGGATGTTTCAGACTGTACCAGACACTTCGTCTTACGTCAAGGTAAGACATGACAGCATCTTTAAACAGGTAATGTCACAAATTACAATCCTCCCAAATTCACTATCGTTTGTATTAGTTGAAAATTTCATTCCCATTCTCACTGAATTTGGCAGGGGAAAAAAAAATCCCTCTACCTTTGGTGGGAGAGGGGTTAGAGTGCCAAGGATCACAGTTATTGTTCTGGAAATATGCAGGGTGAAGTCAAAAGTTGTATCAGCAGGGACTAACAACATGTTAAAGTGGTTTTGTCTTTTATAATGCACTGATGCTTGGTTTGGTGGGTTGTACTATAACTGATATTATAGTGAGGGTGTCCTGAATTACATTGTAGTAGTGGTTTTTTGCTCTGAAACTAATATGATAGTGGTGGTGTGTTACCAATGTTATATCATAGTGGTTTCTTAAATTGGCTTCCAATTTTCTGATTTCCTAGATACCATTTAGTCCTGAACCAGAGCTAAATTTCATTTCATATCCCTCTACTTCTCTGCTGCGCCAACTACTGAACTCAATATGCAAGATGATATGTGAAGTTATGGGGTTTATTTGAAAGGTACATTTCAAAATGGATTTAGAGGGGAAAAAATATTTAATGAGTTAAACCAAAACATCTCTTTCAGTTACTGAAGAAATGAATTGTCACACCAGGCAACGTGATATAATACTGGGTTTTCTTTCACAGTGTTATTTATGATTTTCCTTGGGCAATACTTCCATACAATTTAGCAGGCAAACTGACTTCAGTTGGCTTTATTGATAATGACTAATGCCAGATACCACTAGATTTTGCATTCTAAATACTTGTTTGTTTGGTTGGGGCTTTTTTTAAGTTAAAAAATTCAAATCTTGGAGTGTATTTTGCTGGGCCACTTCTGCCTCTTTCTTTTTCACAAGATTAAAACAAATACCAAAGAAAGGTTGGCACAGCCTTGTCCCTTTGTAAGTCAATTGAGTACTATATTATATTTGACATCATATAGCTTTTTTTCCACAACAGTTCCCAAGAATGTAAATAAACCAAGCCTGGGACATCTGGGTTACACGTTTAAGGCAAACCCTGCATGCAACAGCACTTAGGGAAAATCTAAAACACAAGCTTCTTCTCTCCCAAGCTGAAGAAACACAGAAGGGTGTTAACTAGAGCTGGGTGGATAATTTGTGATGAATAATTTATTACAGGAATTTAAACTCTCTTTTTTTTTTTTTTTTTAATGTGTGTGTGTTCCCCCTTTGTCAACAATCCATGTGCCAGTTATGATTTTCATGTTCATAGGCATTATTGGAAATGATTCACTGAATGATTTCTGTATATAATCCCCAGGCTATGGCTCATTTTGTGGGCATTTTGTTAAGAGTATTAGTGTCTGAAATGCGAGGTTGGTGGGATGAATCCCAGTTTGTATGGCATTACTTGTATTCCCTGATTGGGTGAACTTGTGCACCTCTCTGGACCAGGTTTCTAGAGCAAATCTATCCAGGAATGGTCAAGACCAATATTCAGTTGATATAACCCAAGATCACACTCATAGCTCAGAGTTTCAGGCAATGTCAGTGCTTTCATTTTGTTTATTAATTACACTCGTACAACTTTGGAGCAGAGTCTGGAAGAATAGAAACTCTGTGGAAAACAAATGAAATTCAAGTTTCAGGAAAACAAATTGACTCAAAGTTCAAGTAAAGAAAGATGTTACACAGTCCGTGCCCAGCTTTAACATTAATTTCTCTTTGCCGTTCCTGTATGTGGGAAATGATCTTAGATGTGTTCTGTTTACAATGAAGAGATGAAGGCCCTTTGACATCCTATATTATGGTATCGTTGCCTTTTGTTGTCAGGCTAGATCCAGCTGCCGCTCCCGTTAGTAGCAAAATTCCTTTTGAATTAAGTGGAACCAATATCCAAGCCTAAATAATTTAACATTCCAGCAGGATTGAGTGAGTCTGTCCGTAACTGTGTCAGGATAGGATTCTCATTAAGTACAATCCTGCAGGCAAAGTGCTTGGACTAAGTTCTCTTCACATAAGTATGTGTTTTATCCACCAGGAAGAACTCCTCAGGCTGGACTCAGATCCAGTGTTTCAGCAGAGGAGGGCTAACTGACCTGTGTGATGCTGAACTCTCTGCCTTTTATTACAACCCTTCATCATCAGCTGCCGGGATTTTGGGCAAGGACCTTGTCTTTGGTATTTTGTCTGTAAAGCTTCATTCACACCAATGTCATTGGGGAAATGACTTGTTCCTGTGCTTAAAAAAAAAACAAACCTCAACAGGATTTTGACAGAAGTCTCTTAGGACTGATCCAAAGTCCTCTGAAGACAAAGGAAATATCTGCCATTGACTCTTTAAAGTTTTCAGGTGGGAAGTTCAGTACCAGTGGTGCAAAACCATACTTGGGTCTCTCATTCAGAGCAGTGAGGTTGTTCTTAAAAGTAAGAACCAGATTAAATTTGGGTGAACCAGATCCTTAAACACAGAGGTTTGGTCAATCTCTGGCCCCTCGGAGGTTGGTGACAAGTTTCCACTGACTCAAACACAACAGAGAGATTCTGATGGTGACTGGAGGTGACATTGACTAATAATCTAGGCAGATAGTTGGGAGACATGGATATGAATCCAAACCCTGCCAGGATGGGCTTGGTGCTCCTGAGCAGGACACTTCCATTCTCTGTTCCTTTATTTCTCCATCTCTTAAGGTACAGGTGGAAGTGCTGTGTAAGAACCTGCTGTTCAGGTTTAGACAGCACCTGCCTTCTCTTTCCTGCTTTCCCAGACTGGTCTTTGAGGATTTCTCAAGCTGTGGTGAGCAAGAAGTTTGAAAAGCAGGAGGCTGAGTTCCAAAATTCTAATTCCTCTCTCTTCCCAGGTCTTTTTTTATTATTATTTTTCTTTCATGTTATTCCTTCCCCAGGAAAAACTTGTTTGTCTTGTGGGAGGGAGAAGTATTTTATTTATTACTTTCATGGGATGTCAGTTGATGATGTGTGCAGTACCCCTGTTACACAGCAGAAAAAGCAAAATGAGGATCAATGTCCTCTATAAATCCTTTTCAACAGATACATTATGTGTGTAAGTGTATGTTTGTGCCTTGTACAGTCAAATGTCCCATCTCTATATGTTGTAACCAAGAGGGGATTGCTGGCAGAGTGTTCCACAGGAGCTCCCAGGAGGAACAAATCCACTGTCATACCCCTGGGGTACAAAATAATCTCTGATCACCTTCAGGCCACCATGGCTTCCAAAATGCAAAGGGAAGGGGTGGGCTTAGGTAGCTGGAGGAGGAATATTTCCATTTTAAAATGATTTTTTGTTTGGTTGGTTGTTTTTTGGGGGTTTTTTTTAACAAGGATGGTTGATGTTGAGTCATACTGGCAAAGTTCAGCTTCTTGGTGTTGTAACCTTAATTTACATCACAACCACATAGGATCTGTATCTAAAGCACTGTTAAAAGATCATATATAACATCCTGAGGACACAACTACTCATTCTTCTCTCTCATACACATTTCTTGTATGGGCCTTAACATGATAGAAAGGTAGAAAATCATAAATATAATAAAATAATTTTGATCCTTACTGGTTTATTCTACATAACTGATAAAGTATTTCTATTCCTTGTACCATTATGGGACTGACTGATCTGCAAGTACTTAATAATTGAAAGTATATCAGAGGGTGCTAATCTCTTCTAAACATGAGTATTAGACTTTAGAGAATGAAACATGTAATATAACTGGGGAATTAAATTTTAAAAGACAGCACTGGAATCCTGACTGTAGGGATATGGAAAGAATTAGGGCTCTAAGCAAAGCAACATGACTTCTGAATACTGAATTTTTAATTATTACCATTGCCACCAGCTACTCCGGGCTCTACTCACCTCCTGCACTGCCAATTCATGATTTAATATGTGTGTCAAGATGGTAGAAGAATCATTTTGGGGGGTGTGTTATTATATCCTTCAATAACGTCCAAATGTCCATCTCCTCTTCTATCACTCCCCTCCTCGCACAGAGAAAGTCATTGCTTCTGCTTTTGGTTCCTCAGCTTGTAATCAGAGCTTCTTCTTCTTCTCCTCTCTTCTCCTGGAGCCCCTTCTTTTCCAGGTATCAATCATCTCAACTTAGAGGCAGGTCCTGCTGGGTCAAGTCCCTTGACCTGTGCAGGAGAAGTCCAAAGAAAGGGTGGTCATGCTCCCCATCACACAGGAGTGGACATCCAGGTGTCACCCCTGTTTTTCCCCTCCTTCCCTCTGCCACACCTGAGGAGGATATTTCCAATAGTCTCTTGAGGGGGATATTTTGGGTAATTCCCCAGAAGTTGCTCAGGTAACACTCTGGGACACCTTGGACCTTCCCATAGACCCCACTTTGAACAGGCAGGAGGATGGACTTTCCTTGGGGAAGGAATCACCATGTCAGAGTGGGACTTTTCGCTTGAAAAATGGATTTCATGCAGCCATAACGTTTGTGGTACGGTACAAAGGAGCATATTCATGGAGGCAAAATAGTCTGGGTGGCTGGAAACAATATTTGGTTTGTTCTTGCTTTCACTCTGCCTGGAAAGTTTACAGAAGCCCTAAAGAGAGAGGGGTTTTTTTAAGGACAAAACAGTGAGATTTTCTTTGGAGCCGGCTGTTGAGAAACCCTGACACGGACCCGTTATCTTTGCTGCTGAACAGTAGCAGCCAGAGGCTGCTCGGGGACAGGTTGCAAGGAAAGAATATCCCACTATTTCAATTTTTTTACATCAGAAATCTGACAGGGGAGATGGAATCAACCAAGGGGAAGGGGCTGCTGAGGGACTTGTCATCCCTCAGGTGCTGCGGGATTCAGGGATGCTGGAAATGCGGCTGAGCGGAGCGGACAGAAACCCGCACCACGCTCTGAGGAGCAGAGAGAGCCTTAGTCTGGCAGAAAAGGGGAAACCAAAGCCTTCGTGGACTGGTTTTTTCCCAGTTCGGGTAGGGCTTTTTTTTTCTGCTGAGAGCATCCTCTAGCGCGTTATCCCTCTTTTTTTTTTTCCTGCTTTTTGTTTTTGTTTGTTTGTTTTTTTTTTTAAATCCTGGCTTCCCCCAGAATTTCAGTTCCTGCCACCCGACAGGACCAGGCACCTCCTGAGAAGGTGGGAACTGCAGTAGCTTTGTCGGGTGAGAGCAGGTAGAAGCTGCCGTGAATTCTTACGTCATTCTCACACTTCGTGATGATTAATCTACCTATATACCAAATCGTTCTCTTTTTCTTTTTTTTTAGCTCATTTTTTGAGGCAGACACGCTGCTAAGTTGTTAAACATTCGCGAAATGGCTGATTAATGCTTTATGACAACTCGATGCTTAAGGATTTAGTTCTTGTTTGCACCTACCTCTCTATTTTAAACAGAAAAATCCGTTTCCCGTTCTCCAGCGAATCCTGCCTGACTTTTTACCCATCCTCACCCCCAGCGCTGCCTGGGGAAGGGCTGGCATTGTTTCTCCTCCTCTTTACCTTCAAGATAGAATTTAAATGTAGGTGGTGGAGATGGGAGAAATGGATTTTCTCTCCTGGAAATGCAGAGTGTTGGTGTTATCTAAAATAAACCAGGCTCTCGGGCACAAGGGACAAACTTTTACAGTGACTCCTGCCTTTGACAGCAGCATTCAGGCAGCCAAACCCCCTCCCCAACTCTACGACCTTCTCATGGCTCCATTTTTTCACATTTTACAGAAAAAAAAGCCCATCCCCAATATGCTGGATCCAGGGAATTTTGTATTCCAACCTTTCTTACGCTCTCCCTTAGAAAGAGAGAAGGTGTGGAGGGAAAGGGGAGCAAAGAGGGAAGAAAGTGAATGCTAAAGGGGGGGGGAGAAAAAATGCTTTAAATCTTTCCTGCAAATCTCCAAATATATGAAGTCTGAGGGAACAAATTCAAAGCAGGCACGGACGCCTGAAGAGAAGTTAGAGAGAAATATTCTGTTCCATTCAAGCGCATCAAGGGTCTAGCTGGAGTCTTGTTTGGCTAAGGTCAGACGAGACTGGGTTCTCCAATAAAAATAAATCTCAAATTAATTATGGCCTCAAGCGAGGGGCCAGACGTTTGGAGCTAGTGCACTGCAGTCTGGTTTTTTGGCCTTCAGTATTTTGGGGACTTTTTTTTTTTTTGTATGTGCCTTAGCTTTTCAATAATTGCGGGATGGGGGAGGAAGGGAAGGCGGGGGCTGTTTTATTAGGACATAGAGCTCAAAATAAAACTAAGCAGGACATTATTTATCCCACTCTTCTCCTCATCGCGATGCAGCTTCAAAGCTACTGCATCTTCTCCACACCATTTTTAAGACATTATGTTTTATTTAGTACCGATTAGCAGTGAATAACTTTCCGGCTTCAAGTTCCCAAATCCCATGGGCTGTTCCTGTAGACTAAGAGGTAGGAGGGACCCGATCCTTCAGTTTTGGGGGTTGGAAAACTCTACTGATTCCTTTTTATTGCTGTAGCTGAAAAGTAAAAGTTTACCCAATTAGTTTAGTTTAGAATTGGGATTCGTTTCTGGGGATTAAATCCCAGGGCTGTAGTTCGGGCTTTTTTTTTTTTTCGCTTGTAAGAATTGTGGGTTTAGAAAATAAACAAAACACGCTGAGTTTCTGATTCTGCATTGGTGCCAGAGGAAACTCAGACCCGGAGATTTTAAACATTCACTGAAATTGGTGGAGATATTCCTTCTAGCAAAGATTGGAGCAGAATAGACCCTGGCCTTCTGCAAATACAGCTCCGGGCAAAGACTGATGGTAAATATTGCAAATACATTTGCAGAGGATAGTCTAGATAGGAAATTTTATATATACATGTAATATATACACACAATATAGCCAGCGCAAGGTATGTGTGTGCGTGTGTATATGTACAGTTAGTTAAAAAATAAAATTAAATTAAAGAAAGGAGGACACTTTGTCACCGTAAATGGGTATTTAGTGGGAAATGAGCCACTTTCTAGTGACAAAGTCAGGGCGTGGCTGCTGCTGGTTTCTGGGGCTCCCAGTTCAAAGTGACAATCCCAAACTGGGGGTTAACGAGAGCTCAGCTGATGCTCTTCGGGTAAGAGAGGATGAAATAAGTCAAAATCCTTTCCCATCCACAGAAAATAATGTTTTTAACCTGCGACTGAGGCCAGGGAAGGTTTTCATTCCGTTTATTCCTACAGAATATCTAGACGGTTTTAATTAGGAAGTGATGACCGCTAATCCCGCCTGAATTACAGACAGAAAATCCCTGTGAGGTTATGTAGTCCCGCGGAGGACTGGCATTGAACTCCACCGAGGGCTTAACTCCTTTGATACTGGACGTGAAACAGTCCCGGACCGAATTCCTCCAGCGTGTCCTTATTATTTTCAGTCGGATCACACCAAAACCCGCGTTTTCACCTCCTGCAGTCGGTGTCACCTCATTGATAAGGACGAAGAGAGGAGATGGGGACATTGCCAAGCGCTTGAGATCAATATTGAACTAATTAAAAACTTGGATGGAGAATTTCGTTTCATTCATAAACGGAGTGAAAATAATAATAATAATAAT
>NW_010316830.1:0-23121 GCF_000700745.2 Antrostomus carolinensis | reverse complement strand
ATATATATATATATATAGTTTTGTAAAGTGGAATTTATGAAAAGCTACTATTCCAGTTGTAATGCTGATAGCCCAAAATAATTTAAAAGACTAATAGTTTAAATACATTAAATAATTTGGGTATTCCTGTTCACACTATTTTGTCTTACACTTAAATCTGCTTTAAAAGAATTTTGTTATTCCCTGCAAATGCAAACCTTGCTACTGCATTTACAAGTTACAAGCCTTCCTGTTCTGAGAAAACAATTACTTTCCAGGAAGTAATAGTATCAGAAGTTTCTTGGCATTTGGGTTTACTAAAAAAACAAAACAAGCACAACACTGTTATCTTCCACTTCAAACTGACTTCTGCATGGTCTTTCAAACAGAAAGGTATAAAAACCTCTGATCTCTGAACTAGCTGACCTCTAAACTACCCATCAGTAAGAAATAATCTATTCTATTTATGTGACCATATCTGAGTTGACATGAGGATATGCAGAAGTGCTCCATCCTTTTCGGGAGAGGTAACACTGTTAGTCCCATGGCTACCAGATCTGCATTGTGCAGAGCAACAGGGTTGTCTCTGCATTTCTGAGACAGAAGGTATAGCATTATGTTGAATTGCAGATAATCTCGGTTCCTTCCGCATTTTAGTTTATGGCTGTCTCTTCTGCATTTCAGAAGAAAGCAGAAATTCATGCTTTCTTTTTCCAATGACATGTTTTTCCTCCCCTTCACAGTCTGAGGGAGCATTATATGAAAATCAGACATTTGATTCCTTCCTCAAGATGGTCAAACTGGTCTAGCTATCCGCTGCAACTGAAAACATTCTGCTAGTGTTCACAGTTATGAGTGGCAAGAGTGGCTCTAGGACAAAATTATAATGAGGAACTACCACTCAAGTGAGCTGCTCAAACCTTTCATTACATTTTCATAAAGTGGTAGAAGTACCACTCAGTCCTTTCCACTGCTTGTCAACATGATTAAATACATCCCATTATTTTCGAGCCCATTTCTGCAAAATGTAGTCTTAGTCTAGAGCACTGGAACAGCAGTGTAATTACAAGTCATACATCCTGAAGATTTGCTAATAATGTTAACACCTGTAAAATTTTCCAGTAACTGGCAGTCAGGTAAAACTAGTTTACTCCAATTTTATTTTTCTCACTGAGCAGACAAGCACCTTGGCTACCACAAGGGATCTGTGGTATAAGAAGTGCTAGAATTAGTGGACACCTGGATAAATAAAATCTATTTGGGAGAGTCAACATGACTTGTGTAAAGTGACATTTTGTCTTACAAACCTCTTGGAGTTCTCTGCAGGGTTCAGTCATGCTATGTGGGTAAATGTGACCCATTTGACATAGTTAAGTTGCATATCCAGAAAGTCTCTGGCAAAGACTTTCGCCAAAGGCTTTAAAGGAAACTAAGCAGCCATTACATAATAAGGCATGGATAAATAACTGGTTAAGCGGTAGGGTGTAGGAACAAATATGAAGCTGTAGAAAAGGCAAGAAAGTCACCAGCAGAGTTCCACAGGGGTCTTTGCTGGGATCCAAGTTACTTAACATATTCAGAAAGTATCTGGAAAAGCAGTAGAAGAGTACAGACAAAGTTTGCTGATGATAGAAAGCTACTCCAGATAGTAGATACCTTGAAGGCAAACTGCAAAGAACTGAAAAATTAAGTTTCTTATAAGACAGAGTGACTAGGCAATAAAATTCAATGTAGATAAGTGTGACAGTGCCCTGAGTGCACTGAGAGCCCTTAATTGGCTTTCAGTTCTTGCTGGACGTATGATATAGGTGTATCTATCTGTGGCCTTTTCTCTTGCTGCTTCTGACCCAACTCCTTGGATGGACCTTGGACCTCGTACCTCGTTCTGCTGACCAGGCTCAGACATTGTGGGACTGTGCCCAATCAGCAAGGGTCCTGTCTGCGCTGGGGTCACCCCAGCTCCCAGATCGTCCCCTGTCATGGGCCACCCAGCTCCTGCTGCTCCCAGTTAGCTGACAGCCCAAGGCATGTGTGAGTGTCCTGTCCTGGGCTTAAATGAAGCCCTTGAGCTCCAGGCAGAGGCTGCCTGGGTAGGGATGGTCTGGGCAAGAGAGGGAGTAATTAAATACTCTTAAAGGTGGGAAAGAGATGATAGAACAGAGATCTGACAAAGGTCTGCTAAAAGTCTGTGGGTGACAGAGAAAAGGGAGAGTGGGAATATCTGCTCACTGTCTTCACATGGTGGCCCCTTGTTACAGAAGTCAGTTCAAAGTAAGGAGAACAAGGTGGTTCTTCATGCAGTGGGAAGTGGACACGTGGCACTCCCTGCCTGCGGACAACTGCGGATATGCAAGTTCAAAGGGACAGCGGGCAACTAGTTGGCAGAAATCCATTGCAGACTACTAAACAGGCAAGCCACACCAGCCTCAGTGAGATTTTCATTCCCAAAACGGAAACAGTTGAAGACTGGGAGAGTTTTGAGGGGAGACATCATGTACGTAGGCCTTGTTTGAACTCTTCTATTCCAGGTGCCCATCTATGAATACTGGGCTGCTTCGACCCTTGGCTTAAACCATCAACAGACCTACTTTTGTTCCAAGGGCAGATGGGCATCAGGACTTTGTCCATGATTACAGGAAAATTATTTGATGACTTGTAGTCCAAAAACTGCCACAGTTATTAAACATTTCTTAATTTCTGCAAAACTCATTTGTCCTACCACAGGCTACATGTCTGGAGGGTAAGAAAAACAACTTTAGTTCTAAAGGAAATCCTTTTTCAAATCTGATGTTTTAAGGATTACAATCCTTGTTCTTTTTGAGGATGTTGGCACCAAAGGCGCTAAGGAAGCAGGGGGATGCTTAGCACTGCATGCCAGTTGCAGTCTTTTATCTAGCAGATCTTAACATCAAAGATATCCTACCCTTCACAAAATACATTTATTTACTTTTTTTATTTATTGCTGAAGAAGCAGGCATCTTTCCACAAAGCCCTGGGCACCCTGCCATTACTTCAGATACACAGAAATATTTTATGCATTTCAGAGAACCCCACTTCCTAGCAAAATGCCTCCTTCAGTCAAACCTCAGTCTACATAGGTACTACTCATGCAGATTCCAACATTCCCCAAGTGCTCCTCCAGAAACTAGCATAGCAGAAGTAGAAGGCTTAATATCTCTTCACTAGATAGATATTTTTTGTCTCTCTTCTGCTAAGTCTAACATTGAATCCTCTGATCCAAATGCAAAGTGTTTTGTTTTCCTTTTCCAACAAGAAAACACAAATCAATCATCAATAAACTAAGAATTACAGTGCCTTAAAAACCAAAAAAAGCCAGCCCCAAAACAAAACCCCATGCACAGTATCGCCCTCGAAAGAACATTGGAGATGATGGATAAAGGATATATTTCAAATGTGTAAACAGAAATCCCCTTGAAGTTATGGATGGAATAAAAAATTGAAGGGAAAAGAAAAAAACCTTACAAGTGACAGTAGGATGTAAGAAGTACTACAGAACACCTCTCTCATTTTTTTCATTTTGATTATGAAGTACTATCTTCTGGTATTACCTAGGTCATACAAAACCAGGTTGCTATTGTTCTAACTGCTTGGTCATTCAAAGGCCACTATAAATAATTAAATTAAAAGGAAAGTTCTTCTACTCCTAAGTAAATTGCTTCACAGTGAAGTGGCTTGATTACTCCAATCACTGTCGATCTCAGCTTCCTTAAACTGTCTCAAAAATATGGTGGAGAACATTCTGGTTAAGTGAGAATGAAGGAAACAAGAAAAATAACATTTTGTTAACAAGGTTTTTTGCTCTGCATATGGGTTAAATGAAAATTCTAAGTAAGCATCTCTAACAGTAGTTCTATCTTTATCTGCATACACACACACAAACTGTCCCGGTTTTATTATAAATCCCTCCCAGAAACATGCAGACACCATCAGGATTGCACAATCAAGGTCTACTGAAGTTAGGAAATGCCAGAGTTAACCTTCCTTTGGCCTTTTTGCATAGATAATTGAAAAAAAAAAAAATCTTCAATTACATAATCACACACTACCGTTTTTGCAGGACCTCATTCAGTGCACAGGAAGGACAAATTGTATGAAATAAGTAACTTTCAGTATCCTGCTTTACCTCTGTTCTTCGAGGTGTGACACTCAGCCTTGCAGCAATTCCAGTGCTCTCCTGAGACAGAATCACTTATTTGCTTGGGAGATCTGTGGTGTTCATTAGTGTAACATTTGAACATTACTCTAGCGGTTATTAATTTAAAGTTTACAATATGACAGTGAGGGAAGAAGTATTCTTAAATTAATTTTATAGAAGGGTAGTTGGGGAATATGAAAGAATCCTCTGACATTAGGTATCTAATTTCAGAAACACAAGACCTATCTTATTCATGATTTGCAGCATAATATAGAGGTTAATATAGTCAAACACAGTTCTTACTTCAATTGCAATTATAGATGCAAATCACTCTATAGCTTTAAATTTGGCACAGAAAATGAGACACATTAAAGACGGCCATGAAATTCATTTGCTTAGCCACCCCTAGGAGACAAGAGTCAGAGTCAGCATTCAGTTTTCTAGTACAGCCTTCAACCACCCTAGCCATGAGATTTCTTGCAATCCAATGCCTTGTTTAGTGAACATATTCTGCCTCTGGTCACACATTAAGAAAAGGCCTTAAACCCCATGCTTGTTTTCAGCCTCATAGCACATCTGCTCTGTACAAAGTTGGAGGCCAACGACAAAAAGCAGGTGACACTGTAATGAAAACCTGCACCATCACAGTGGAAGTGAAAATGTAAAATTCCATAGGCAATATGAATTCTTCAATTCTGTTATTTTCTAATTATTGAACTGCCAGCTTTCTAGACTTAGTATTTTCTTTTTGACATTTTCTTCCTAAAGTTTTCTTCTGTTATTTAAAATAAGTCAAACTTTTAAAACAGTCATTGTGTGACAATCAAAGGAAACCTACCCCACTGATTTATGCCTTTATTTCTACTACACAGGTATCTGACATTTCAACTGAATGGCCTGTACTGATTCTGTATTATCATTCTCTATTTTGGTTCACTAGCTGAATCCCAATCTTTTCCTCACCTCCACAGAACACAGGAAATGATTAGAAAGTAAAAAAATGTAAATGTCTTACTCTCTGCCAAAATTGGTAGGAATGAAGGTTTGTGTTACTTTAAAGCCATAAAAGACAAGTAAGAGACATTTAATAGCAAGTGAAATTTTAGAAATAAACATACCGAGTCATAATTAGAAAAGATAAATTACAGAGAAATGGCATCCCATCTGTAACTGGGAGCCTGGATATTCACTCAAACCTCTCATACTGCTGCTGATAAAAAGGTGCTCACAATGAAAAACATTATCCATTCAAATCTCATACAGATATATTTTTCCATGACACAAGCAGCCCATACTCAAGAACATAATTTACTTAAAGTGTGGACAAAGGCTCTGTGCTATTAGGCTAGACTTATAAATCTGTCAGCGCTCACAAACAGTACAGGAGATCTACCTGCACAATCCAAATACACACATTAATGTGTTTTCATATGGAAAAATTGTTCTTAAACTGTTCCAAAAGCTTAGCTCAACATTTTCCTGTATTAAAGTTTAAGTTGCATCATAAACTTATAATGTTTCATAGACATTTTTATCAGTCATTTTTATAACATATAATTTATACTGTATTTTTAAAGTGTGCCAAAGAAAAAGTCAATGAACTTTATTTGTGCCAGATTTTATTCTATATCCAGACAATATATCTCTAGCAAGATATGATGATGCAAAGTAGTATTATTTTACTTACAAAAAAGTCACTCCATGGAGAAGAATAATAAAATACCATTATTATTACTATTTAACATTAATATTACAACTTTACTCATGGAGTTGTGTTATAACTTTAAAAACATAGCAAGTTAATTGTTTAAACTGAAAACTCTATGTGTGTTATACATATACACACACATATATACATATATACTCTCTATATACACCACAATCCCAAGAAAGGTCCATATGGGAACATATTCACTAGATCAGTGTTTAGATGGGGCATATGGGTCTTCAGTGGTTTTCATAACTGTTGACAAATTGGTAACTGTAGCCCAACAATGGTATCTGGTGGTGCAGATTATCTCCTTGCATTTCAGGTAATTGGTTCTTGAATGTATAGACTACCTTGGCCATACAAAGTTTACTTGCATAGTATTTGATTATCATGACGTGTTAGTGCCAGTATTTGTATACATAATTCTAAGTTTACACTCCAACACAGTAAGTTTTATGAGGAATGATATAAAAGGGCTAATGGGGACTATTTATGAGAACTATTGTGAGGGCCAAAATAAAAAAAAATGAACTACAAACATGAAGACAATTAAATTATGACAAACTTATATAAAGAACAAATTGCAAGTATCATAGAAGAGCTGCCTGGCAAAGGGGGAAAAAAAAGCTTCCTTTAATTTTTACCAACTGCTACTAAGTAATTTATGTTTGTGACTCACAAAGTTCAAGTTTTGATGATCAGATTCTAGTTTAAGACTTTTTTTTAAAATATGAAATATTATTTTCATTGTGCTGTCATTGTATCATTGCTTACAATGAATTCTGCAAAGGAAAGTTAATAGAAATCTAATGTGAAATACTATGAATAATTGCTAAAACAGCAGATTTTTTCTTTGTGTGTGTAGTTTGGCTTGATCCCTGCTAATAGAAGATGTTTCTTCAGATTTTCACATATTTCAAGTGAATAAACACAGTAGCTGATTAAGATAAGAGGAATTGCAGACCTCACCCTAAAGATTAAAACTCACGCCAGGCTGAGCTGTCTTCTCACTAGAAACACACGCACTACAGTAAAATATGAGGAAGGCTCAAAAAAACCTTTCATGCCACTATAATCAAAAGCAAACCATTTAAAGAGGAAAAAATAAAGCTTTCCTCTGTGTGTTAGGATTAAAAAACAGGCAGATTATGGATGGATGGGTAGGTAGAAACAAGAGTGGGTGTCTGGATTCTTATGATATTATAACTGGCTCTACCAGTTACTGAACAATCCCCAACAGGATGCAGTAAACCTAGCTGAAAAGAGGTTGATGCAGCAAAAACATTGTCTTGTCCTCATCTCAGTTTTTGGGATTGCTGAGAATGCTCATTTCTCACTGAACCTCTGGGAATCTGAGGTGCTCCAAACTCCTGCAGACATTACCGTGTCTTGTAAAAATCATGAACAGCGCTGCAAGAAAGTATTTCAGTATCAGTCCTTCCAGAAGAGTTTGTGCATTTGTTTTTTTTGCTGGAGCTCAAGTCAGTTCTTAAGTACCAAATCAGGATTCACATGACATGGGGATTACACAGACAAAAAGCAGAATACAAAACCCTCTTCCATTTCAAGCATTACTGGGTGAGATCACAGTAATCTGCAGACAAAAACCACAAGTTACAACATACAGTCGCTGCCAAGCGTGCACAGCAACTCTTCTTTCATTCTTTAAACCTTTTCCCTTTCTGTGCACTGAACAGCAATGCTGCAGCACCACGCAAGTTAAATCTTTTAAAGGCATGGGACAGACCTTGGGTCCTTTGACATAACATTGTTTGGCCAAGACACCAACTTTACAATAGTTTCTATGTGGACATCTGGGGAGGGATTTTCTAAAGTGCTCAATAGTGATGTATCTCAGCTCTTATTCAAGGGTGCAGTAGAACTTGCACTGACTTT
Source organism: Antrostomus carolinensis (assembly GCF_000700745.2). Lineage (NCBI taxonomy): Eukaryota > Metazoa > Chordata > Aves > Caprimulgiformes > Caprimulgidae > Antrostomus > Antrostomus carolinensis. The sequence goes on along the minus strand of NW_010316830.1, from coordinate 15,379 downwards.
GGTGGGACCAAATAAAATCAGTTATGTTATGCAATCAAATTAAAATTGAGAAACCACTAGACTATATACAGCTGAACATTTACTGAAGACTTTCCTTATATATTATTCCAAAAGCTGTGCAAAACTATTTCAAGGTTAAAGCAGATCTGTCTCAATTACACCATTCCTAAAAAAATTTATTTAAGAATTTTTAACACCTAAAAATTTTTATTTAATAAAATTAATTATTTTTAGAAATAGGAAAATAAGGTGAAATTTCTAAATTACCATAATTTTCTCCTTCAAATTCAGAATATTTATTACATCAGAAAACTGATTAAGATGATAAAGCAAGATAAATGATTTGAAAACAACAGCTTTAAAAACTGGACTCTTCTCAGCTACATTTCTGGCATCTGATACATTCCATTGCTATGATGTGCTAATCAGAAAAGATTTATGCAGCCAAGCACAAGAAAATAGGCAATTTTTTCCTAAGATATTGAGTTCAGCTATTGATTATATAACTAACTTGCCAGTCACTCAATTCTGATGTGCTATAAACAATACAGAACAACTTCAGATACTTTTGTTGAGAGCAGTAGCCAAAGCAGCCAGTAACTACAGGAGCTGCCTAGAAGATACTACTTGTACCATGTATATCAACACTGCTGACAATGGGGGGAAGAAAACCACCCAAAACTAAAGACAATTAACTAAGCCAGACATATATTATTTGCAGGTTACTACTTTTTGGCAAGGGATTTAGAAACCACTCATTTGGTACTACCCACAGGTGAAAAATATGCGCAGATTTTATTAGAGGGAGGGAGGGAGTGGCTATACGGAGAGATGTTTGCCTCTTTATTCCTCAATACAGTCTTCTGAGTTGCATGTGCCACCAGAGAGAGAAATCTATTATTATACCAACGCTACTTCTACCATTCTGACTTTCACTGAGACCTTTCTGAGAACATAGAAGGGTTAAATGCAATTAATTTGTAACGCAGGGAAATAATCCCTTAACAGAAGAGCAACTCCCCACACGCAGAGACGGAGAGAGGGAAGCCCTGACTGGCAGTATTGTTGCTGTACAATGTCTTTGCCAGTTCCAGTGGCAAGGTTTTAGCAGAAGCATCCCCAATTCAAAATCAGATCAAAATACCGGACATCATGGAAACAATATGCTGCCAAAATCTGACAGGGCAAGTAAAAAGCCTACATTTTATAAACTAGTTACATAATAAACTGCAACTGGAGCAGCTGGTGCACACAGCACATTTGATGTACCAGGTTCACACATGGAAGGGAGGGGGCTCATTATTTTTATAGTTACACTTCCTTTAAATATTTTTATCAGTCAAACAATACTTTGTTTTTTGAAAATACCACAACTTCTAACTCATTGTATGAACAATGCCTTTGTTCAACACCAGCATTTCATCCTTTTATTTTTATATGTCTATTATAGATATGATTTCATGAAATACAACAATTCTCTAAAATTAAAATCCAAGATGAGTTGGATTTTGGGCGATTTGTTATTCAAAATATTAGCTTGGTGGACACAGATACACAGCACGAAATCTCTTAGTTATTTTAGATTTCAGTACAAAAGACACAATATTGGTGTTCCTTTGCGTATGTTTAATGACTCAGCAGGCAAGGCAATTTCAGCACTCCCTGTATGCTTCCAGTTTCTGTAAAGTACAGTATGATAAATGACTAGCATACTTGGGGATTGGAAAATATTTAGACACAGACTTAAAAGAAAAAAAACAGTAAAATATTGAAAATTTAAACCCGCTTATAAGCCGTTCCTGTAAATGAAAGACAATGAGGGGAAAAAAAATTCAAAAAACCAAACCACACTTCCCCTTACTCCTCACACCACAAAACAAAATTCACTGAGGACTGGGACTTGCACAAATGCCTCTGTGATAACTTCAACCATGAGGTCTTTTTCTCCACCTAAAAAGCAAGTTCTGATAAAAAAATGACTTCAGCTTCATAGTATGGATTTGTCACTGTACAGCTCTTAATGAGAAGAGCTGTGAGAAGCCAGAGCATGCATCTGAACAAAACAAACTCTGTTCAAGATAGGGAGTTGCAGTTTTCTGTCTGACACCCATTAAGAAGCATATTCATGAGGGAAAAAGCTGGAATTGGGAAAACTCTGATCGCATTGTATCCTTTCAAAAATTAGGTTAGCTGTGTGATGATCTTTTCATGGATCTACCCTGTGTTCTGCAATAGCTAATTCTTGCAGATATTTATCCCTGAAAAAAGCAGCTGTTTTACAATGTACTGGAAGACAGTTGGACTAACTAGAGGATATCCAGAAAAAAAAGTTTTCAAGAACGGGAACTAACTTTCCATTGCTCTTTAGAAGAGCAAAATATTTTCCAACATACACTTATGTCTACAAGAACTCTCAAAAAATTATGTTCTCTGAAAATATGCCATGCTATGCTGACACTTCTATAGAATAAGAATAAAGAACCTTACATACTAATTAATATAGCTGCCGCTTTGGAGTATTAAATAATCTGAGTAACCACCATGGTGGTTTCCCTTGTCAAAAGTGACTATTTGCTACATTGGAATTTGCACAAACCAGTAAATAATGGAAAAGATGTTCAGAAATTACTGAACGGAAATTCACAAAATGGGAATTAGAGAGCATGTTTGGGGGCTGGAATCTTGAGGGCAATTAGCAAAATTGTTTCCAGCTAAAATTGAAAACAGCCAACATATTGCTCAAGTTGCTCTTGTCCCAAATAATAGGGTAAAAACAACAACATGAAAGATGAGAAGAAATTAGTACAAGTTCATAGTGATAACAAAAAATTATGACTGGGGTTGGGTTTAGAGTGGAATGTGACTTGATTCTTCAAGGCCAATAAAATGAATTAGTGTGAATGATACCTGAAGGCCAGACTACATAATCAGAACTCTATACTACGAATCATGCACTTACTTTTCCTGGTCTGCAGCAAGAGTTAGAGTTTAGTCTTTCATTTATGGGAACTGAGCAGATCAGTGAGCACTAAATCCAGACAAAACAAGAGGAGTTTCTGGAAGGCCTGCCTTCCCTTGGTATGAGTGCCTATATATCATATTTATAGCAGGAAAAGTAGTTTTGGTTCAGTGTATCACAGTAAGGAATTCACTTCTCTGATGTCATGTATAATTATTACACTAATATTGTAGTTAACTCCATAGAAAATGTTTACAGTCTATAGCTGAAATACTTTATTTTCCTCTCATGGGAGAGACATTTTTCTCTTCCACGATGAGAGGAAGAAATTCTGAAAGAGTACAGGTGAGTTATTTAAACAGAGGCATTTCTATACACAATCTTATCAAGGAATGTAACTTTCCAGGTGACTCTTCTTATTTCTTAGTACCTTACTAACTTGTAGCTAAAATTCCTTCACTTCATTTTTTTCAAATTATTGTAAAATAAGTCATATGTTTTTCTTCATTTTAATACTGTCCACAGATACATTTACCCCATGTATTATGTATCTCAGACATCCCTATGTTGTGGTTGTAATAAAAATACAAATTTTAACATTTCAGTTATCAGACAATGATAACTGAGGCCCTGATATAGTGAACTTTACATGTTACACTTTATGCAAATCACTTAAGCAATCCCATTAAGTAATCCAATATTCTAGAAAAAACTATATGCATAACGATGCGCATCCAAAATCCGCAAGATCAGCAATTCTTATTAATTGGCAAGTGCTGACTTTACAGTGGTAATCACTCACTTCTAAAAGGCCCACTAGTATATGAAATCAACCACTTTAATTACTTTGTATTAACTGTAATACATACTAAAATATATGTCACATTATTGCTCAACTTATACTTAAGGAACTTTTATTTGGAAAACTGTTTTATTCCTAGTTAAGGTCTTTGCTTCATGACACAACATTTCTCACATTACTAATGCACAAGAGAAAAAAGTGACATTTGCAAAGACTTCAGTCTTTTCATTAAAGAGAAACTCATTTTGTTCTAAAATGTTCATTCACTTTATTGAGAGCAACTGACAAATACCATAATAACCTCTATCAGAGGAAACCAACAATCCAGTTGGGCAAAAGGCATTTTGGGGCTGTTGTTGGATATACCACTGAGCTAGATACCTTTATTGTCTGTTGTCATAGACAATATTGACAAACTGACAAATTGTCATTTGGCTTTATTTTTAATTTTTGACAGTGAACAGAAAAAATGAGGCAAAAATAAATTATAAAAATCTACATTTCATACAGACCTTCAGTGAAAGGCATATTATTTCTTTAATAGAGAAAGGTATGTTATTTAGCCTATCTTCTAATAAAAGAGTTCAGAGACCCTGTAAGATGAGGTCCTAGTCAGCTTTGAATTTCTGTGATGTTTCACAATATTCCATTTGGGTTTGGCTACAGGTGCATATCAGAGGAAGGGAAAAAAAAAAATCACTGTGCTTTTAAGGCAATATTGTTATGGTTAATGCAATGAGGTTCAAACACTTTAGGGAGAAAGAATTATCAGCACTATAAAAAAATTATAGCTAAAAAAGTAAACAGAGGTAATGAGAGGCACCTTCCTGTGAAATTCATTCCAACAGTGATTTACTTTTACATTAATGAACTGTCAACTAAGGGAATACAAGAAAGCCAACTAGTAACTTTTGCTGTGCAAGATTCACATGAACAGAAATTCTAAACACATGCCTCAAGCCAGAAGAAATTTAAATACTAAACAGAACATAAAGGATTGCTTTTTATTTGTTTTGCTTAAGCTACATTAAAACATAAAAAGATGACTGACAGAGAAAGAGGAAAGAATAAAAATACTTTGGAGCTATTCATTAAATATCCAGATTCCTTCTGACTAATCTCTCAATTACATGATGTATGCATGCCTGTATATGGAAAGAGATGGGCAAACTGAATACATTTTTTAAACTTTTCAGGTTTTCTGAGTTTTCCCATAACATTCAGAAATGTGAATTTCCTTGTCTGAGTCAGGGATAGCATTCTCAGTCACATTCACTCTGCTTGGCAATATATGCATGCCTGTTCACAGCCCAAGTGAAGTTTCACAAAGCAACAGTAATGATGTTATGAAATCACCCTCCGTCTCCCCACTGTACATGAGGATTGTCCTGACTTACTGGGTTAACATCTTGGCACTTTGGTTCTTGCTATGCACATGGTAAGAGAGAGGAAGATAAGAGAATGTGCTGACAATCATTTCATCATTCGCTTGGCGATAGGATCTTTGGCCCTTTTCTAGGGTAGGCAGTTTCGAATCTGTGGTGAAAAAACACATTTCCTGACTTGAGCCATTCCAGATAAAACCCAGTGCATTTTCACAGGCAGCAACTTGACTAAGTCTTGCTGCTAACATGGGCCACGTTAGCAATACTTCCAACCATACTCCCTTCCCATCTCTCATGAGGCTCCTGGGCCTGCTGGGTCACTCTGAAACTCTCCCATAAACAATGGAGGACTTTAATCCCTCTTTTATGTACAGAGGCCCAATTAAGGAGCATGACGGTCAGAGATGACCCTATATTGGAGACCATTATCAGCCATGTGGGTGAAGGACCTGCTTTCAGTTTTATCCTTTTTTCTCAGCTCTCTTTTTCTTGATTACTTAAAAACAGCACAAATTTTTACTTTGAATCACCACTAAAAAAATGAAATTAAAATTTCAGGGACTGTAACAGAACTCAAACTTACCCTTTGGTGAGCTCGTGGGGATTGATTAAAGTCCTCTGAGGTCATGGAAACATGACTACAGACATCAATGCACTTTACTGACAGATGACACCCTCTTTCCTGTGAGGATGGTGAGACACTGGAACAGCTTGCCCAGAGAAGTTGTGGATGCTCCTTCCCTGCAAGTTCCAGGCCAGGTTGGATGAGGCTTTGAGCAACCTGATCTAGTAGCAGGTTCCCCTGCTCATGGCAAGGGAGTTGGAACTAGACGATCTTTAAGGTCCCTTCCAACCCAGACCATTCCATGATTCTATGAACAAAAGGACAAATGCTCACTCTGGCATTAGCTACAGTCACAGCAATTCTGTGATAACAGCAGTATGGGACCTAATGCAGAAACAGTGCAATAAGAATTGTAGATGTACTCATGGCTTTATTAAATATTTGCCACATCCTGAATAAAACTAAACATGGTTGCATGACAGTCAAAATTTAAAATGGCTATTAACTACTATGTGATTAGGTATCTATTGATGACAGGTAAAAACCTTATAAGGATGTCGCAGCCTCCTAAAAATGTGCAAGTGACTAAAACTCTGAAAGTCCAGTACTGATAAGACACTTGAAAACTAGACTGGAAAGTAATTATGCAAACTGGAATCTGCTTTTAAGGTCACTGAAAAAACTCCACTTCTGCTCCTGGGTTACCATAGGGAGCATAGTCAAAACCAAGAGATAGTGCAATATTGAAACACTAGATATTTTGCTATGAGAACATAAAAGCCGAAAAGCAAGGGCAGACTCAATTGAACACTTTTTGTGAGGTTACACAGACCTTAAGCAACCAATTTTTACTTCCCATACTGAACTGCTGCTTCCTTATGCCAGATAAAAATGAGGCGATTGCAACAGGACAAACACCAACACAATTTTGTAGGCACAGTAAATGCACTGTCATATTCTGAGAAGTGCAATTTCCAATGGATCTTCTCATTTCCCAGATTTTTGAATCAAAATAGATTCTATAGGGCAAAGATTACGGAAGCACTATAGCAATTAGTGAAGTCTGGAAATCATCTAATGTATTTCTCAGCCCCAAGGAAAGAGGACAATAGTTTTAAACCATTTCTGGCAGACATTACTATACATTCCCAAGGACTGAGATTCCCCAGTCTTCCCTGGCAATCTGTTCCACTGCTATCTATACCCTTTGATGAGATGTCCTCCCCTCATTTATCTTGCTGTAATTTAAGTCCATTCTTTTTGCCCTTTGCCCAGAAACGTCAGTCTATCCCTTCCCACTGCAGCTATCCCTTTAAATATTCTCAGTTCTTATGCATTCCACCTTCTGCCTACTCCAGACCAAGAAATCTTAGTTCCTTCTGTCTGCCCTAATTAGTTGTTTTACAGAACTCTGTTCACTCTTTTTGTTTTCTTTTGGGCTTTCTGAAACCAACAAAATGTACATACAAATGAGAAGTTATGAATGTCTGAATCTCAGATAAAAGCAGATCTAACTAATTCTGTTTAAAAATCACTCTTCTAAGGTCTCAGCTACCAAACAGTCCTTTCACTGGAAGATAGGCAAGTTGTTTAGAATGGAGGCAAGATGTACTGAGGCACAGCTAAATGACTCACTCAAGGCCATCAAGGACATCTACCACAGACAGGAACGGAAACCTGTCAAGCTGCTTAGTGAGCTGCTCTGTAAGTTCACCCCATGTCACAACACATGACTTGAAGCCAGTATGCCAAAACAGTTCCAGCTGCTGGGATTTTAACTAAAGTACATGTTTATATATATATATATATATATATATGTGTGTGTGTGTGTCTTTCTGTTTTAAGTGTCAGAGGCCATTGATTCCTCTGAGGTATGAGCCTTATATTTTGGGATTACACTTCACTGCTGCACCTGTTTTTCAGTACATTACTGACCATTTTGTGGATAAACATTATTTTCCCAGATCATCCTGCTCCTGTTCTAAGTATTCTGCTGTGTAGTCCTCCTCCTAAGCTTTGTTTCTAAAAGCAGGCCAAGTCCCGTAGATCTGAAGTTAAACTATAAAATTATTACTTTTGCATTTTTTTTCCATGTTACAGCATGACTTATATTTTTATCTTTATGACTAGCCCCTTAAATAATCCATAAAACCTGTTCCTGAGAATCTTAATCCCCTGTTTGTATGTAACCTCCTCTAGGCAAAGCTTAATAAACCTCAATAGATTTCTAAGCTTACAGCTCACTAGTGAAGCTGGATGAATGTCAGGTTTTATGATATTTCTACTGTTAACTTCAGTAAAGCTTAAGCTGCCAGAGAGAGATTATGGATACCATATGAATCCACAGCCAAAGTGATCAATACCTTTTAAGAAAACAAAATAATAAAAAAAAAAATGCAGGAGCAGCAGTGTTTCTCACCTTGTCTGCCTAGCTCTATTAAAAAGAACAGATGAAAAGACTCCATTTTACAGCATAACCTACGCTTTTACAACAACATTAAAAGAAACATGAACCCTGAGGGTCTACAGGCAAGTACTGCCAAATGACAGGTTGCTGTAAAGGCAAATGTCTCATTTTCATATCAGTGAAGTATTAACAGCAGACTATCTATGATCTCTTTCACTGTTGAACAGCAAACATTTGTCTATTGAACCTGGGCGTTCCCAGTGTACCTTATTTATCTGCTCATCATTCAGGCCGATAGGGAAATGTCTTCCATTATTGAAACTTTGAAGATTTCAAATCTTTTCCAGTCAGAGCAAGAAAGAAAAAGCCCCCATGGGCACGTACTTGAGATGTAATAGACTCAGGTTCAGGTCTCTGCTCTGATTTCCATCAGAAACCTGGTTCTGAGACTCCCACATGCCAAACCACTGCCTGAGAAAGGAGCACAGACGGTAACTGTAATAGAGGAGACCGAATTAGCTACAACACCTTGGCTGCTTTTACCAATCCAATGGCACCAACCACTTTACTGCTGAAGTAGTTAGCCAGGGATATATATGATTTTCTAGAAGTTTATCTTGGAGTTTGGCATAGGGCTTTTGACGCATTTACTAGTTCAGTACCAGCACAGGCAGTAATGGTATGCTGTCATTAGCTGAATGCACAGATGAGCTTGTAGTTGGCTTTCTTCATCCTCACAGCATACTGGCTAGGACCTTCTGGCTCATGGGACTTTTCCTGTGTTACCTGCACTTTCAACAACTAACCTTTTATCAAGTTGAATTAGCAAAGACTAATGGACTTTGGGTCTTAATGTTCTAGTCACCAGACAACAGCCTACAGCAGCTGTTAATTAGAGCAGTTTTTGCTGATTTATGCTGAGGATGGCCACTGCAAGGCCCAGGAACACAGGGACACAAAGGCTATCAGCCAACAGAGCCAGGGGTGAGAGTTGGGTCCCAAGTACATTGCTGGATACACAATTTAATGGAAATGGAAAACAGCTATTAAAGTGACATAAAGCTGGAAATTGCTACTGCACAGCTACTGCATTTGTTTTTCTCTAAATAAAAAGTGCAGGTTGGTTGGTTGGGGTTTTTTTAAACCTAGAGAAAAAACAGTATCAAAGAAGCTAGAAACTTTTTCTATATATAAACCATCTTTTTTGCAATGGCAAGTCTGTAACAGCAAAACTACTCATCTGATATGGAATTAGCTGAGCACTACAACCTGACCCAAAATCTTCATATGCTCCAGAATAAACTCTGGGCTTTTTTTCCAGTAAAGCAAATGGCGCTCCTAAAATATTTTGCACTCTAGTGGTTAGGAAAAGACATTTAGTAAATGAAATCTCTCATTCACATGTTTAAAGAAAACAGTCAGAATGTGTTACATTACACTGTACTCAAGTGTTACTACAGACCAAGATGATGTTAAGTTTAAACTAATTTTTCTTTACAGTGTATGATTATCTTATGTACACACAGTTTACTGAGGAATGTTTCTATTATTTGAATCATAAAAGCATTTAAAAAAAAATAAGCACACTACAGTTATTTCACAGCTTTAAACTAGAGTGAAGAATTACTCAATATATAATTTACAGGTACATACAGTACTGTGGAAAATGGAAGAACTACGTGATTACTTGTAGTATTCCAACAACCAGAAGAAATTCAAAAGAGTAACGAGGTAAAAGCAAAGGAAGGGCAAAATGAAACAATTCAAAAAAACAAGTAAAAGAAAAAAACCCCAAACAATTAATAACAGCAGAATAATAAAAAACAACAAAAGTATAATTCAGCAGAACCAGAAAATGTGACCCAATCTATAAAATCATAACTGATAATTAGAATGCATCACTTTTATCAAAATGTTATATTGTACATAATTCAGTCATACATAAGCATAATCTGTAGTCATCAAAACTTTGGCTCCTAGATAATTTATTTAAGTGAGAAGGTAATTTTCTGACTTACCTGCTTGCTGCATGCATATAATATATGTGGTAAACAAGCAGAGACAGTGCTGCAGCTTCCATTTCCAGTGATAGGACCACATTTCACTTACATGAGACATCCTGTGGTGAAAAAAGCAAGCAAGAATTCAGGGAGCTTTATAACCAGCCAACAAAATGAGAAAATACTGTTGTGAGTCAAACTAGTAACTAGCAGTATATAAAGTAGCACTTGAAAATCATGGATGGCTCTAACGTTGCTTAAACAGAGACAGAAGTCTTGTAAAAAGGGTCAGAAATGACATTATCTGGTTCTTAGCAGGCAACAAAACAGAAGACTTGTCAGTGTTGGGCTTCTAAGTAGGTAAGTGTGGGTGGTATTTTGGCAAAAGAAACAAGCAGCCCATATGGTGACAGTCTGAAAGAGTTAAGGTGTAGGGATTTTTTGAAGATTGCGAAGTTTTACTTTACCTATTTATATAATTTACATATGCCAATACATTTATGCTGTTTAAATATAATACATACGTATTTGTTATTAACTATATAAAGATGGTAGGTGAGAATTTGCCCCTGCCCTTAACTAGCCTTTCCATATTTTTCAGTGCCAGTATTTGGATAGCTACAGCATTTTCTGTTGACAACTTCAACAAAAATCCTGAAACTTTCCTTACTAAAATCTAGGGGCTCATCTGTGCTGCCAGTGAAGTCAGAGACTTTATTATCTAATAAACAAATGCAATTATATAAAAATCTTTGTCAGTTATAGCTTGAAGTTAGAGTTTCCTTTGCCTTGAAATGCATAGGACATTTAATGGCTAAACCAAAAATGGCTAACCCATCTATAGTGGGCAGAAGAGGAAGCAAGAAAGACTCTTAATAAATTTGGTCAGACTTTTAACCATATATCTAAAATGAATGGTGCTCCATTACATTCCTGTCTCATTTTATTCAACAAGTTAGTAACAAGCAAAAGCAAGCAACAAGTAATGAAACACAACACGCATTATTTTGACCAACTCCTTCCCCTCCTATTTGGCGATGATAACTGGCTTTTGCTCTGTAAGATATTATCTACTTAAACTGGGAGAAAATCTCTAACAGAATCCCTAAAATATTTCACAAGTCTATTCCCAGCAACAGTATGTGAAGAAGAACCACAAATGAATAGTCATGAAGAAACACCAATGAACACAAATATCTTTCAGGTTAGTGCATATTAAATACAGAAAAAACAAAGGTATTTGGAATGGCCAGCGGTATGATTTATCAGGACAGAAATGTGAAAGAAATAACAGAGTACTCAGTGGCAAGAAAAATTATTTTTCTTAAACTTGGGAAAATAGTTTCCCTTCTGCTCCACAGACATTGCTGTGAAGCTGCCAGTGAATCCTGGGGGCAAATATAAATCCTTTCCCAGTATCAGCTTCTCTTTTTTCCCAAAGTGGAGTTCTGTAATGTAGACAAGCCAAACTTAATGCAGCAAGATAAACTATTGTAAAGGAACAACTAATGTTTCAGTTTTAACAGTAGTAGTTGACCAAACCAGTCCTTTGGGCTAGACGCCAATGTGCCCAGGTAAATGGACTTCAACAGACTGCTGCAATCAGTTACGTTTCCCTTCAGTGCAGTGTTACATAGGACTAGTATCTGATTACAAAAGAAGTCCAGTTCTTTATGGGTAGTTGTATCAAATTAGGAATCTGAAGCCGATTTATTTTTCTGAGATATTGTAAAGTCAAACTTAACAAGTGTTGAAGACAAGCACAGAAAATGTGGGACTCTGAAATACAAGAATCTCTTTGATGAAGCCAGACACACAAAATAACTGGATTATCAGACAATAGAATTATTGTCCTTCAACTTAGTGACCCCAAAATCCCTATTAAAATCTCAGACAACAGAATGTTGAGGTTTGGGAACAGCTACTGTTCAATGTATATAATTCGTAAATCCACAATACTCTTAATTTAGAAAATTGACTTTGAACAGAAGTCCTTTTAAGACACCAAACCAGTTTTATGTACATGCAGACACATAAAGCATACACATGTACTCACAAAATGAGAAAATGTTGAAGGTAACAGCATGACATACCAGAGATACAGAGGAATATTGCTGTTTCTACAGAAGAGTTTGCAGCTACAGATGAGATACATGCCACCCTGCTGCATAATCTACCAATGCAAACCTGTAGAAGTAATTGCATTACTGGTTTTTGTTTGATGGTTTGTTTTGAGCAAATACAGTTAAAGTTATCAGATTAGGAAAGAGTCACAAACTATTCACTATACTATAGTCACTATACTATTTATACTATACTATATAGTCACTACACTACAGTGACTATAGTCACTGACTACAGTCACCATAACTATTTTCCTTGTGTTGATAGCTTTTCTGTGTGTTACAGCAATCAGCACTTTTGAAGTCTCTGTGAACTCAGCTGAAGTTTTTGTTCCTTAAATAGCTGGAGAATCCAAGACACAACTTTTGAGATATTAAAGGGAAAATAACCTGACAAGTTTCTGCTGCCTAGGTCTGGAGTGAATCTACCCAGTCATATTGCCTTAGTGCCTTTCTTAAAGAATTTAAGATTCTGCATTAGTCCGAGAGAGCTATTTAATTTGGCCAACTTCTATTTGTTAATGTTTACTTGCATTGCGGTAACGTTTACAAGCCAGTACTCCACAGTGTTAGTTCACAGTCTGTTTCCTCATCCTCACTCTTGTAGAAAGCACAAGTCAAGAAAGATTTCAAGAACATGGATAATCAACAACAAAGCAGAACATAAGTAAGTGCAAACAACAAAGCAGAAAGAAGCAACTATAAAGATTTTTCCCTAAAGGGTAGATAGTTATACAATTACTAAAAATATACCATTCTCCACCAAAATAAATAAACAAATACGTAAAAAATAGCAAACCTGTCTCTTTCACTTACATTCTCTACTGCTGAAGGACAAAACAGTTTTCTTTACACCACATCATCTCAGTTAACAAGAAAGAAAAGTTTACCAAACTCAAACAAGAATGACCACAGAAGCAGGCTACCAAAACACTCTACTAATGCAGGCGCCATAAGTCAGAAATGTTTATTTTGGAGAGGATTTTTGAAGCTCAGTGTTACAAAGCATAATCTCTAGCTGAGTGCTATAAATGAGTGAGGAAATCAGTTATTTACATGTACTTGAGCTCTTGCACAGACAAAAAGCCAAAATTCAGAAACCTGACTGCTCACAGCCATACACTGTGACATGTGTAACACCCTTGTTCACACAAGAAGTTGTCAGGGATGGAAGTCAACTAACACATTGCCAACAAAAAGGCTTCTTCCATAACAAAATCCATCCCTGATATTTTTATAATGTGACATCCCAATTGGCAAACAATTATGAAAAGGAGCCAGAGCAACTGCTAAATACTTCCCAGGCATTAAAAAACCCAACCTAGTTGCAGATGTTATTCACCTGTTAATACTCACAATGTTTATATTTGTTTTAAGGATTATTTTCTTGATTATTAGTATTAATTAACATCTAGAACTGAGTCCAAACAGCATATGAATAATTCAACAGAACAATTATCAAACAGTTCTGGGCTAGTTTATAGCTTATCAGGGTATTATGTGTCCTCTGCTACAACAGCACGGACTTGTTGGCCCAAGAGACCCCTTTGGTCTTGTGTTCCTATTTTAAATAGTATTAAAAGGATGTGTTCTGTCATTTAATATTCATCAATAGCACAGAGGATGGATATCAGCACAGCAATGCACTAAAACACACCAAGAGTTTAAGTAAGCAAAGTAGTCCCTAACAACGATCTCAGTGCATACATGGATTATTTCAGTCTTTAACTCCGGATACATTAAAATTGCTGAACACTGTTCATAGTGGGTTTTATTCTCTATTTTCTTTCACTTTAAATGAAAAAGCCCTGTTCTGTCCCCAGTTGGTAACACACTACTAACACAAAACCAAACCAACATATCACCCGATATACTTGGGGAATATTAGGACACCTACAGTAGGAGTTCATCCATTACAGTTGCATATAGTCTTATAACAACAATCCCTCATAATGCTTCCCCCTATCAAAAACAAAAAAATAGTAGAAAAATTAGAAAGTGACCTTCTATGGAGTCTGATAGAAGAACTACTATTTTTTCAAAGGACTTGCTCTATTCCATTGTAGACACTATGTGACATGACCAGCTATGCACTCTAGCTACCAGTTCAGTACTGCCCAGTCCACAGCTACTTTCATTTCCTATAACGCAGGGAGACAATGAGCTTATTCACAATTCATTCAGAAGAGTAAAATAGACATGTAATTTATCTAAACCATAAATGGATGGTAACTTGACATAGTTCAAGATTTCTTGCTACTTCTAAATACTCAACCTTTTTACTTTACATGCCAGGAGCCACCTAACACAACATCATCACCTTTTAGGGAGTATATAGTTCTGCAAGTATACACAAATTGCGAATAATCCTGGAACATTTCATTTGTATACTGTATGGTCTCAAAACATGCAATACATATTTGAATACACCATCTTCCTTGTTCAAAGCTTCCGCAAAGTTCCCTGGAGTGGGATGTGAATTCTGCCTCAGGCAGACTGACATGACTTTCTTTGGTCTTTGACATGTCTAAAGCTATTAAGGAAAAATGTTGCTGACACTTTAAAATTAAAAGACAGATAACATCAATTTCACAATTTTTTTTCTCATAGAGGTTGTAAACAGAAAGATTTTAAGATTAATCACTCTTAAGTGGAACGACAGGTGAAAGGTGATTACAACTCACAGTTTGGCTCCTGCAGATTAAGAGAGGAGCCGATTTTAACTTTGAAACCCTTGCTTTACACTGTAGCACACGAATCCCTTGAAAAAATAATTACACAATGCCACTTAAAACTTTCATTTGGCTAAGCGTTACTTGTTCCTAATTATTCTTACAGTCAACCTTGAAAGTACCCTCACACTCATCGAAAGAGATGAAGAAAAAATAAAAGACACTGCCTTTTAATTTAAGCAGTGCCGGCTGTATCAGATCCATCTCGGTCCCTTAGTTTTCATTTCAAAATGAACTTTTCCCAGTTGCAGGCAACTGATCTGCTGGCTGTTTGCAAATCTGTAGCACTGCAACACTGTCTTTAGGAACTCCTTCTCATTTCTGCCTCAACTTCACCATGCACTGTGAGAAAACCCTTCCCTTCTCCCCTTGCACTGATGCCCTTCGGGCCAGCCGCGGGTTCCCT
>NW_010316829.1:0-1763 GCF_000700745.2 Antrostomus carolinensis | reverse complement strand
GGGACGATCCCCTCCCTCACCCGGCTCACAGTGCAGTGCTGGGTGCACCCAGGACACAGTTGTCCCTCTTGGCTGCCAGGACACACTGTTGGCTCATGTTCAACTTGCCATCGACCAGAACCCCCAGGTCCCTCTATGCCATGCCTTGATTTGTGAACTGTTTCAAAGCAAAGTTCCTAAACAAATCAGATACCAGGCACAAACTTTTAAATGCCTTTTCTTTTAGGCATGTGATGAAAATCATCTCTCCCTGCTAGCTTGATATTAACTCTTCAGTTGGTAAAATTGTTGCTTATCAAATGTAATGCTGCTCCTGGGAAAACCATGCAATTTTTTCTTTTTGTAATAAATGAAAGAAGCTTTCCTGTCCCTTCCTCCCTTTCTCTCTTGGATCATTTATGGTTTGACAATACACTATCAAGGGTTGGTTGAGCACGCTCAATCACAACATAGCCAGTGGATGGAAGGCCTCCAGTACCTGAGAGGATCAGTCCTTCAGTTCCCATTTATGTCTTATGAATCACGCAAAAAGGAAGCACAAAGATTGATGCAATGTTTATTTCCCCCTCATACCACAACTTTTAATAAATTAAGAGCTACTTTTGCCCATTAATTCTTTGCAGACATTCAGAAAAGTTTGGGAGAAAACTAACATCCTTCAAAATCCCATAAATCAATGCCAACATTTAGCATGCACCACACCCTCAAAACAGGCTATAAGAAGAGTGGCAAGCCCAGACCTTGACAGAAAAGTAAACACTTACCTTTCTTGGTTTCACTTTGTCATGGTAGTCATACTGAAAAATCCCCTTGTAGCTAAGTCCTAACCACCAAGGAATTCCCTGCTTGTCCTGGAAGAGAAAACAGAGGGAGTTGTGTTGAATGGGATGGGGAAATGCTGGAGATTTCCTAGGTTGTTATTCAAGGTGAAGATTTGTTTCTAAGCAGTATCTTTGAATGTCATGGATGCTGTTAAATTTCCCCCTGCTGAATTTCCTCAAGTCACAAAGCTCCATGGTGTACAGGAGAGATCTGTTTCACTTTTGGCCATGACATATAAAACCATTTAAAATGCATCACCTGTGAGCAACTTACTCAAAATGCTGCCAGGGGAGGTGGGGAGGTTTGACATGGGTCCCTTGTGCTGTGGTGCATCCTCTTTCTCTTCCCTGTAAATTATTCAGTCAGAACACTCAGAGATTGGAGGGGAAGGAAAGTGAATCACCCAGCTGACTTGAATTATGTGGAGGGATTTTAGCATTAATCTTGAAAATGCAGCAGTAATGGGATCTGAGAGCTACCAAGTGATAAGGTCTGACAGACTTGGACCCAACTGCTTTGTGTCTGAGTGTGCAATAAAATGGCCTTATGGAGTAATGGCTGATATCTGATACCAGCCTCTTTGCAATTTACTGGACTGGAGTCCTCAATGAAATTACATCTGTTCTGTTAATGTGATGGGGAATGGCAGGGTAAAACCCAGCAAAACCAAAACCCCCACACCAGGGAGAAGCAAAACCTATTATGTGCAATATTTGCTGCCTCATTGCTGTCCACTGGCATTTATTGATCATGAGGAGTTCACTGGAATAGCTCACAAGTGTTTGCAGGCTTGAACACCCAGCCCAACCCACCAGATATTTCTTGGTCTAAGAGTAGTTCAAGAGAACTGGATGCAAAGTGTGCTGGAGGGATCCTGCCCTCTGGCAAAAGGTGAGACTAATGCTCGTTGCAAAATCATAGAATCACAGAACGGTTTGGGT
>NW_010316828.1:0-1739 GCF_000700745.2 Antrostomus carolinensis | reverse complement strand
GTGAGTGAGTCCTCCCTGTCCTTCATCCTAACCCCATGCCCTCTTTGTTGTGATTCCCATCCCATCTCACCGGGTGGGGGAAGTGAGTGTAGGACCGCATGGGCCTACCTGTGGTTAAACCACCACAGCCAAGATGTTTATTTTAAACCTGCAAGGGTCTATTTCCAAATGCTTGGTCTGACTCTCAACCTCTAGAAATTAAGAAAAAGGAGAGTCTGTGTGATCTTAAGAGACAGAGATGAGCACAAAGAAAAGTCTATGCTAAGCATCACCTTCCCTGTATCCAGGAAGGGAAAGGACCCGTCCCTGTAGAAGCAGGGATTTTGCTAGATCAGATAGAATTGACAGGGTGTAGCAAGTTTTCTTGCTTTTGCAGGAGCACGACTGTCCCATCCTGCACAGAGGAAAGGTTGTGGAGGGAGAAGAATCCTTCCTCCATTCACTAGTTCTGTGGGGTTTGGCTTTTTACTACCTTCTGCGTCCCCATCCATTTTAAGAGGTGCATCCCTCAGCCTTGCTTAGTCCCTTTGACTGTACAGCATGGTTCAGCTCTGCCCTGGGTTCCCTAGGGAATCCTGTGGACATGATCCATGACAGCTCTTAGCCACAACTGCTTCTCTCCACCATCCTGGAGACCTGCCTGCACCCTTCCACACTGCCACTGAAGGCACTTGGGAGATATATATCCTTGATGATCTTGCTTTTCCTTGGTCAACTCCCATCATCACTAATGCGAAAACCACTGCTACAGCTCTGAGGAGAGAAATCATCAGGGGAGCAAGGGTCTCTCTTGTAGGTTTTTCACATGGTCTGTGTTGAAGTTCTCATCTTTGTCACTCCTGTCATCATGGGGACCTGCTGCCCAGGACCGTTGGCTTGGGGAGAAGCCAGCCTGGAGGGAATTTTTTTGCCTTGGAGCTAGGAACCAATCAGTGGGCCGCCCTGAAGTCCTGAGCCCAGACCTGCTTCATCCCCATTGGCTTTGTGTCACACTCCTTGCCTGGTTGCTTCCAAGTTCTTTGAGAATGACAAAGAGTTGCTCCCTATTCACCCTCCATTCACCATGTCACAGACCTCTAGCTCTGTTCCACATGGTCACTCCACCTCTTGAAAGGTGACAAGTTTTTGTGTAATGGGTCTGACCGTACTTGCCCTGACTTTGTAAATGAAGGTCATGGCACAGCAATAAGGAGTCCTGACTCTCACCGCTACGTCATTTCCCCATGCCAGAGCAGGCCATCCCAGTTCTGCCCAGTCCTGGAGGTGCTTGTGCAACCTCCGGGTGGGCTGGCCCAGCGCCACTTCCCCTGGGGCCCTGGTGATGCCTGTTGCAGCTGCAGGGATTTCTTGGAGGAAGCAGCCCCGTGTGGTTTCTACCCACTCGATGAAGCAGAGGCAGCAGAGCTGTGACTCCACCATGAACCTTGGGGCTTTGGCCCCCAGGAGAGAGGTGAGGGTGGCCATGGGGAGTGGGGTGTGAGGGTGGTGAGGAGGGCGGCTGCAGGGAGGGGGTGAGAGTGGCCATGGAGATGAGAGGAAGGGTGGTTGTGGGGAGGAGGTGAGGACACCTGTGGAGATGGTGGTAAGGAGGAGGGGGGTAAGGACAGCTGTGGGGTGGGGAGTGAGGACACCTGTGGGGATGAGGAGAGCTGTGGGGATGGGGTGAGGACTCCCGTGGGGAGAGGATGAGGACACCTGTGGGGTGGGGAGTGAGGATAGTCATGGGGATGGGAGAGGAG
>NW_010316827.1:0-3422 GCF_000700745.2 Antrostomus carolinensis | reverse complement strand
GGGGAAGCTTCTGGCAGCTTCTCACAGAACCTGGCCACACAAACCCGATATATGAGACTAAAGGGATCCTGGATCTTTTGTGTTACTTTGGGGGACTTGGCTTCTTTGAGCCTCCCACTAGGATTGGAGATGAAGGTTAACCGACCAAACTCCCCTTACGGCTTGAAAAATAGACAGCTTTAAAATTCTTGTCTTATTCCTGTAATAACCAGGACAGAAGCACACTGTGAAAAAGGACTAAAAACCCCACTGAACACTTCATAAACTTTGAAGGATTAGGAAGTAATCATCTTGGAAAGTGAGTTCAAATTGTACCTCTGTTACAGGATAAAGAGGACTGAGCACCGCATGTGGTTAAATCACAACTGCCTGCCTTTAACTCTTCCCATAGAGCTGGGTGAGTGGCAAGAGATGAAGACAATGCCATTGTTGCCTCATTGTCTTGTGCAAAAATTCAATCAAAATGACAAAGGGAGAAAAGAAAGGAAAAAACACCAAGTACTAGGAACAAGAGAACAAACAACCTTACATGCTGGGTCATCTCTAAGGATACAGGATCTAAGGTAGCTGCAATTACTTAAGCTAGATTCAAAATTAAGTTTTACTACAGTGATGGATGTTGGACACTGCCCTTACTATTTTCCATATTAATAAACTAGAATAAGAGTAAATGAAATGTACAGTCTATGATTCTTAAGGCAGTAGCTAATGGAGGTGCTTTTTACACTAGCTTAGAATATGTACTTTCTATGCAAGGAAGGTCTTTGCATTCTTTTGCTGCTGTTAAGAGTACATTACACAATTATTATTGGTACAGGAAAAAATGTTAACAAGTCATTTGAGCTGGTCTATGGATGAAAGCGTACTTTGGCTTGCAAAACACATTTGGAAACAGATGTTTATCACTGAAACTGAAATATCCCAGAGTTGCACACTTTTTCTGCATTGATGTTCATCACTACAGGAGATCAGAGCAAACACAGAAAGGTATTCAAGACTGGGTGATTTTCTGATCAATAATATCCTACAGTTATATATATTAAGACAAGTATAATAAAATCTCATGATGGAGACACGTCTTCCCCATGCATAACACTACACTAACTTCCTGTTGCATTCTGGTGAATTTGAGTTGGCCTGTGAACACTGGACAGTGTTAGAGGCAGGTAACCAGAACTAAGGAACCAGATAGCTAACCTGTTGGTGTGAATTCAAAAAGCTCTGGTCGTTCTGGCAGAACATATCCAAGCTTGTTAAGAAGTCTATATGTACACTTACATAATAATATCCTTCATGGATTCATCAATATGAAACATAGATTCCATGCTCCATATGCTCATACAACCCATAAAATCCCAGACCATTTTCTCTTTTTTTCTGTAGAGTTTAATTAAATTTATATTCCAATTAATAATAATTACAAAGGCAAGAACAGTAACTGTAACTGTTCCCTGGTCACTAAGCCCTTCCACAGTCCCGAAATGTCCTTTATGGGTTACTTCTGAAGCCCTAGAAAAGCTGTCTCAGACCTTAGCAACAGCAAGCACAAATAGCACCACTCTAGTATGTTTATGTTTAGACAGAAACTTAAAATGTTTATATGACCAAGTCAGGTTTTTGCGGTTCCCATCAATGAAGAAGATTCATCTGAGTTTACAAGATTTATCCCACTGTGAAACTGGCACTTAGACAAGAGTCTCATTCAGCCATGTTTAGTTCTGTGAATCACTGAGCCCAAAAAGGAGGCTGGGGATACCACATAGCATTCAATCACATGCCAGTAAAGAAAAGAAAAAAAAGAAAAAAAGGAAAAAATATATCACCAGGTGTAAAGCCTATAATGTTTAGGAGAAAATGGTGAGTAGAGGAAAACTGCTTAAGGATGAAGAGTTCACTAGAACAGCAGTTGTCAGGGTAGAGAAGCATAAATCCTAACTATTTGGTAGTACTCAGGATTGCCCAGCCTTCACTTTCAGGAGTACCCAACTTCTTTCCTTTGGAATAATTTATGTTTTTATCATGGTTGCTACCAGTAACAGCTATGTGTTTAAAAACTCTAAGCAAAATTAATGTTTGATCCTATGTATGTGCTTCATGTGTAATGAATACAGCTTTAGTCCTTAGTCTGTTAGCTCTGAGCATTGTCTCAAGTCACAGATATGCTTAATGAATAGAGCATTTAAGGAGCATTTGAAAAGATCCCTGAAATTTCTTATTTTTTGTCTCCTGAAAAAGCATCTCACGTATGTTAGATTATTTACTCTCTTAAAGTCTTGATCTATTTCATTTGGTAGTAATCATGTAAACCAGACAAGTAACCTGACTGAGATCTGAATTAAATGGTATTTCCTTTACTGACTATCCAAATACAGCTGTTTTCATGTTCAAAACACAGTACTTCTTTCTGTGGCATGCTGCTATTAATTATGGTGAAACACAATACAGATATTCAGTATAAAAATCACACAGTAAGTCAGAATCTAATTCAAAACTTTAAGAGACTTTTTTAGTAAAGTAAGCATTGTTAAAGGGAAAATTTATTTACTATCACTTGGCAGAGTATCACAGTGCATTAGGCACTTTGAAAGTTATCATAAAATGCTGCACCTCTCAACCAATATTAACCTTTTGAGACAACTGACTCTTGACAACAGCCTCAGAAAAAATAACTGTCTGATGGGCCCATCTTCTTTCATTACTCCAATAACTAGTACAAAATGTAGACACACCTGTCTCCAGTGCCAGTAACAGCACAAACAGCAAAAACTAACACACCAAAGTTGAAAGAAAAATATCCACTGTGCAGTAGATGCCTATCGGAAAACCTTTAGACAGTTGGAAAAAAAATCTGGTAATTGTAAATAAATGTGTTCTGATTGTAGAAATATATAATATGGATACAGACTTTCAGATTTATATTCACCATATCAATTGCAAAACTCAGCTGAAATAGCAAAATTAATAAGTGGCTATGTTTCTGTTCTGTTGATTAACAGTAGTGCAGCAAAGGAGGATGTTTCTGATACTTATCTGATGTGGAAATTTCAGATTTGTACCATATTTATTTTTTAAACATTGTCCTCTTTCAAAAAGAGTGCAAAATTGCTACATTTAATAAAGAATTGCAGTTTGGTACCAAAACTAGAAGTATGAATCTTTAAATACATATCTGATCAACAAGCTAGTGCCACAGCTTTGCTGCAGCATGCTTGTGCTGCTTCCATAAAATGCAGCAAATATATATTGTACACCTCGAATTAAAACTTGTAAAAATTTCAAAGTGAGAACTAAGACTTTTACGGGTTAAGTAGACGGATTAAGTCTTGACAAACACTTCCAGGTTTAATTCTAAGAGTTGAGAACATGTTAGAACTCCTAGATATTGCTCAGTGATGTCAAGGGCAACAAAAAAAGCTTTTATA
>NW_010316826.1:0-15334 GCF_000700745.2 Antrostomus carolinensis | reverse complement strand
TGTTGGGGGCCCCAGAACTGGACACAGCACTACAGGTGGGGTCTCACAAGAACAGAATAGAGGGGCAGAATCACCTCCCTCGACCTGCTGGCCACACTTCTCTTGATGCAGCCCAGGACTCGGTTATTGGCCTTCTAGGCTGCAAGCGCACATTGCCGGCTCATGTTGAGCTTCTGGATCCCTGTAGTGCCAGGGTCTTGTTGTAGTGGATAGTATCCTGAGGGGACACTTTAGAAACTCTGCAATAATAACAGCTTTGTGTTTAGCTGTGTAAGTGGAATTTAATCTTTTTCTGATTATAAAGCATCATTGGTGGCCAGCTGAGTCGTCCTCCATGTGTCCACCATCCTGAATAAATAGCTATAAAAACTGAATGCCTCTGCTAGCAGAGTTCACCTGTTAAATAACTCTGCATTAGTAACAACTGTTCCTCTGGCATGTTAAAAAAAAACCAACCTTTTTTGAGTTATCCCATGAGGAAATAGTTCTATTTTTAAAAATGTGTATCTGAAGGCTGTAAGATTGTAAGAACCTTGCTTCAGCTATTTTTAATGTGTAGACACTGGAAACTATTTTTGAGAAAGCTTGACTGAATTCTGCTGTCAGAAGACAATTGTTTGCAGTGTCCACTTTAGCTGACTCAAAGCAGGCAGAACACATTCTCTTGTCCTTTTTTTCCAGCCATCTCTAAAGCAAATTAATGAGAGCAAGTCTAGACCAATTTTTAAAAAATTGCTCAGAGAGGCTCTCTCCCTCTTGGTAGTGTTTGGTCAGCATAACTAGTGTTTTATTCTCTGCAAGTAAGGCATTCAGGGATCTGTGTCTTCCGTAAAACCAGACTGATTTGAAGGGGAAAGACTTATCCAAAAGCACATCTATATCAGCTGAGCTGACTGGCTGGAAAAGCAGTATTTGTTAAATGTGTCCATTTATGTGCCTGGTAGCACTGTATTATCAGCAAGTCAACTCAAACTGCTGCTGCTGTGATTTTCATCACTTATTTTTATAAGAAGAATTTGCTGGAGAGCAACTGCGATTCTACATATCTTGACTCCATGTGTATTTATTCTGAGGACGCAACTGGTTGAAGAGCCAACACCCTCACTGACTGTGCCAGGAGGATCAAAAGAGACCGCCACTGTTGCCAAAGGATATTCCGAGAGAGCAGTGTGGCATGTGTGTAACAGCACTCCTGAAGACCAGTGTGTTATGGCTGAACTGCATTGTCTTCAACTAAAAAAAATTTGACACATGAATTACTATTTTAATGCCAGAAAACACTTTGAAACACAACAGATTTGTGTTTAAGAACCTAATGTATTTTCTCAACTGTCAGAGCCTGATATGCTTGAAATAAGTATACTACTACTCTAATGCTCTGAGATGTTCAGTTTCTACAGGCTAATAGGAAGCTTAGATTTTCAAGTCTGGAGAGAGGGGCTTCCTAGTTGTGGATTTCAGAGCAATCCAAGATGTGAAGGGAATAGGGTAGAGATTATGCAGTGCTAAAATCACCTCAACAGTTACAGTAATTAAAAGAGAGAGGAATAAGAGGAGATGTTTCCTTGAATAGAGGGGCAATTTCTTGTCTGCCTTGGTTTAAGGAGGAGAGGCTATTACTATTACTCTTTAGTAGCTGATGAAGCAGATTCATGCTGCAAGATACCATAAAGCCAGAAGCAAAGGTGATGCTGACTGGGCAGATTTTGGAGCTCCCAAAGTCTCTGGCAGCAAAGGGAGGACAACGGCATTCTAAGAAAATTGTTTTTTTCACATCACAGCAAGAACTAGCATGTGCTGGCTTGCTTTCCTCCAAGTGGGAGGGGAAAGAGAATGGCAGTTGTTGGCTCCTCTTCTCTGCTAGTGGAGGAGAAGAACATAGGAAAAGAATGTCATAATACAGATAGGCACAAATCTTTCAGCAAATTGATACTCTTGACTCTTCAGGGGATCTCAGTCCAAGCGTTAGCATGTAGGAGTGAAAGCCAGAGACAATAGTTAATTAACTCCTATGTATAGGTTTTCATATATACAGTATTACTTGGTGTTAAAGGACCAAATGATGGTTTTTACAACCTAACTGCTGCAAGTTTTTTATTTGTGTAGACCATTTTACATTGAATCCATAGCCAAATGTGAGTTATGAAACAATGTTTGAAGATTTACTGTGTATTGTTTGTGTAGTGGAAAATAAAAAAAAAAACCCACGAATTTGGAACCATGACAGCTTTTGCTAAACACTGAGGAGAAGGGTGAAAGAAGCAATTAGGGAATTACTTTCAGTTTTCTCATTCTTTCTGCAGCAAAAGTTAGAGCTGTTGCAGGGATGACTGATGAAATTTAGAATGACTTTTGAGTGTGATGGTGATGTTTACCTTTACCTGAAGGATCCTGAAGCCTGTGACATTTTTCTTTGTGTTGTGTTGCCTGACTTGCTGACCTAAACATGTGCTGAACACAAATAATATGTACCCTTGTGGCAGAAATCTTTTGGGCTCTTCTAGGAAGGATCTTGGCTCTCTTGCCTGTTTGATGTTGGCCATGTGTCAAGGCAGATGGAAGTGGCCTGTAACAGAATGCTGCAATCATGTCCAAGGAAGGAGAATGCTCTGAAATGCAAGCCCTTCCCCTTGGCAGTACTAGTTCACTGGTCCTAATATGACCCTGGTCATTGCTCCATGGCTTTTATCAGTGATTTTTGGCCTTGTAGGAGCCCTTAAATAGATTTTGTTTGCATCCCTGGAGACTGCAGACTGTACTAAACTGGTAGTGCTGGAGCCCCAAAAGGGAGACTTGTGGAAAGCTTCCATGGAAGTACAGATAGAGAATACTGTGAGGAACCTGTTCCATTGCGTTAGCCGAGCTATGGAACAAGTATCATTCTATGAAGTTCTAAGTGGCTTATCCAAGCAGTGTTTCCCATTGAGAAAGCTAAGATAATCAGCTTTATTATGAAATAATTTAAATAATCAAATGAAAGCAATGGTGTTGACATAGTTAATAGTTGGATCCTGGTCTGTGCTCCATCCATTAGTGTGAAGCAGCTTGAGCAGTCCTGCTCTCCATGGCATGGTCTCTGGGCAGTGGAGGTTTCCCATAGTAGCTGCCATGTAACTCTGTTCCCCAACAGAGTTGAGGGGCATGGCAGGGGCAAGGGGTTATGACTGTTCCTGGTCATTTTAAGCTTCTGTGACAGCAGAATGGGGCCACAGAAGACTGTCACAATCTACTCTAAATTGCACCCTGAGATTTGACCGCTGAGTCCCAGGACCGAGAGCGAGTAAAGGGCACTCTTGTGCCCTTTACCCCCTCAGCTACAGTTGAGCAGTGCTTAACACAGCTGAATGGCTGGCCCTCCCAGACAGATACAATAACTAGTCTATGAGAATGTTCATACCAATTAAATCTTATCATCAAATCATTCTGTTCCATCACTCCACTTAATTAGCCATGGTCTTTGGTATTTCAGCAATGCTATACCATGCCAAAAAAAAAAGTATTCTGTGGTACACACCCAACAACTGCCTATCTGCCAGCTAGAGTCAGATCAACAAATATTTCGCCTGCACCAGACCAGTATCTGCTGGAAAACATAATTGCCCACTTCTGTTTTTTCAAACCAAAATGAGTTAGAGGCCACAGTCTTTTCATCTGGGTGGCCAGCTTTTATTATAGGAAAAGCAGGCTGATTTCTCATCAGCTGTCTCGTGGGTTTTGTGTGACTCATCACAGTTTATATTCACAACTAAAACACAGTTCCTCGAGTTTATTTGTTAATATGGCCTTTCTGTTTACAAAAGATAAATGCAGAAACACTGTAAAGGAACACAAATTAACTACTAGTTAGCAGGCAACAGCAGTGGATCAGCACCTCTACCTAGATCCTTGTCTTTAGCAGGGGCTGTTGACTTCATGAATGTATATTAGGTGAGTGTCTGACCTTATTTTATTTTATATTATTGAAAACATCCAAACCCAGACAGATCATCATACCCTGCTTTTAGCAAGAAAAGGCCTGATTTTGCAACCTATGCTCTAAATGGCTGCATTTTTTTTTCTTCTCCTTTTCTTTGAGCAGCTCCTGTGAGTAAGTTGGATGAGGAGCTCTGTGGTCTGCAGAATCCAGCCTGGAAGAGCTCATCAACAAATGACAGTGAGGGGATGCATTAGGGATGAATTCTCAGAACAGTATAACAGTTAGTTCCCTGATTCCCACTGATGTTGAGACCCATTTTTACTGCCAGTGAGAAAGTGGCTATCAACCTACCTGTGACAAGAAATCAGTTCATTCGGTGGAAATATAATCTATTTTAATAGCAGCATCACAAATCTGTGCTATGCTATCTGAGGCATTTGTCAGATGTGACAAGGCACTCAGCCTATTTTTGTCAGGCAGCAAATCCTTTTTCCTATTCTACTTGGGGCTAAGTCCCATCCTTAGATATGAGCTCACTCCTCTCTTCCGCTTACATGGAAATGTTGGGTGTACAACTGAAGGTAGAATTTGGCTGTGATCTAAGTAGATGACATCTGTAATCTTCTTGCAGATAGAGGACCCAAAGGACACAAACAGGTGCTAATAAACATCTAACCTAGATGCATTTGTAAATCCTACCTGCTGCTTGTCTGCATCTTGAAATGCCTAAATGCATTTGAAAGTCTGCCCTTGAGAGACTTGTGTTTGTTCTTGTAGGAAGGCTGTAGAGAGGTGGGAATTGAGTCTGTTTCTCTTGATTGCCCATATAGGACCTTAACCATCAAAATAGTCTTGCTCTTGCCAAAAAGCCCCATTGATGGTTACTGGGTGTGCTTCTGCCTACTTTTCCTCTATGTGAAAGCCTATCTGTATAATCCATAGAAGATCTAATTTCAGAATTTACATTAATGTGAAATAGTCAACCCCATCACCAGGAGACTTCAAACATTCACATGATCCCTGGCTTTGTGGAAAGCAGTGGGAAAATAACACATTCTCCTCCATGCAGCTACAATTTCATTTTCAGTTTGTGTGCCTGTTCCTGGGATGCATAAGGCCTCTGCTCAGAATAACTCCAAAAGTACCACCATCACTAGTATTTGCTGATTTAAAAACCAGACCTCTCTGTCTTTTCGCTTACACTGGCAGTTCTTTAGGAAGTTATTTGCCTTTGTTTCCCTTCACTATTCTTTGCTGTATAAGCCCAGAAAACTGTTTGAACCAGACTTTCCTTGCATTCTCAGCAGGAATTTACCTTCCTGATCTCTTTCTCTCTCTGGATCAGCCACATGGGCTCAACAAAAATCCTCTTGATTTTTTCCTTGTGTTGCAGACCTTCTGCAGAAGCAGAAGACAGATAGACTGTTACTGGTGTCAAAGCTTGTAATCTGTGGTCAAATATTCACTATTAAACCTTTCCCCTCACTTCTCTTGTTAAGACTGCCAATGTGTGGTGATTTTCTGGAGTCCCAGGGGTGATTAGCAACCATCACAGCCTTACTATACAGGTATAATTTCAAGTTTTGGCTGCTTTTGTATTAAGCTGAGCAACATCAATGCTGGTATGTGAAACACAACCTTGTACAGAGAAGGAATCAAGCTCAGTGTGGCTCAGACAAGCTGTCACTGTGCAGAGGCTCTTTTGCTTTCTGGGGTGTGTAAATATCTCCTACCCTTCACACAAGGCTCTAGGGATCTTCTATTGGATAATAAGTTTAAATCCAAATAATGAACCATTTTGGATGATTGATGGGGGATGTTGTGCACACACCCAGAATATGTCATTTCCAATCAAAAGGAAAGCAATTGTTTCCATATGTTGGCACATTTGCGATCTTGGTGTTGAGCCAGTTGTCTGGCTGCGATCAGGCAGCAGCATCTAACAGTGATGGAAGATTATACCTTGGAAGTGGGGTGCTAACTTTAGGCTGTATTCCTTAAAAGGATATAAACTCTGAACACTTATCCAGGATGTAATTTATGGTTCCAGTATGTTTTGACTTTACATAGATGAAAAAATAGTCCTTTTGTGTATGCATATATGCATAAAAATTCCTTCCTGCTCAGCACCCCCCCGCCAAAAGGAATCCAATAAAACAATAGCTGGTACTGGTTTATGTGCTAACTTGGCTGCATGGGCCATTGCCTGCTGAGGCTTATAAGGATTCCTCCTCTTTTTAACCCAACTCCTCAGAGGTATTTTAACAACTAGATCTAGTTTTGTTAAGTTGTTCTGCTGGAATGCAGACTCTTTGAACAGATTTTTTGAGATGTGTATTCCCCTGTGCCAAGGCCCTACTGGCTTCTGCTGCATCAAGCACAGGTATGTACCCCAGGGAGGTGATAAGTTAAAGACTGCTAGAAAAGGGTATTTTTAACATATGAAGAAGCCACCACTTTAAAATATTCTGGAAGTTCCCAAGCTATCTACAATTCCCTGAACCACTAACACTGGAGCAAAACTGCCTGATTATGATCCAGCCGATGAAGGGTCACTGCATCCTTCCTGAAGCCTCTGCACCAGCAGTACAAAACCTGCAGTGGATGTTGCAGTTGTATTGTGTGACCTCATTTGAAAAACACACAGGCAGGTCGTTAGAGAGACACAGGCTCCTTTCTCTGTCACAGCCAGGCCAGTCCTTTTGGATAACCTCAGTATGGAGTTCTAAAAAATGCGTTCTTTCACTCCCTAAATTGTGAACAACTGTCAAGCTTTTAATTCTGCAGCCAAAAAAACTTTGCAACACAGTGGGCAGAGTCATTAAAATCACTGCAGCAATGCTAATTCCTCTAGCTGAGAATAATGAACATATAAAATCACTGTCCAGTACACATGTTAAATTTAGGGAAATTACTAGACTAGCATTTTAATTCTAGGAGTGTTTGCAGTGGTATCATTGCAGTGTCTTGGGGATGTCTATGACTACTTTTAGGATCCTCATCATGCATTACTCACACACGTATGGAATAAGATGTCAGAATGCTGAAAGACAAGGATGCATGTTTCTTCCTAAGATGACTTCCAGTGTTGTGAAAGGAAAGCAGAGAGCCAAACTTGTTTTTCTTCTTTTCAGTCTCGTGCATGGGTTTTTTAGTTATTTATTGGAAGTATCAACTTATTAAGGGTCTCTACTGGATTATCTACATAATAATATATTATTAATAGATTTCTGATGCCTGAAATTACACTGAGAAAAATTAACTAATGTCTTTTTATAGAAGACTAATTTGCAAAACTAATGTGCTGAAATGTATTAGAATAGATAATGTATTCAAAAGCTAACAAAACTTACTTTTTGAGTAATTTATTGAGAAAAGTTTTGATCTGTACAGCTGTTCAGATACTGATGAAAAAATCCTCAGTACTTTATGTGAACCACATGCACATTCAGAATTTCAACAGTGGCATTATTCACATGTGGTTTTGAGCAATTCAGAGTCTACCTTGTCTCTAAAGAATGGCATTTTCCAGGCAGCAGAAGCAGATTCTGTGGAATTGATAACAATGTTGTACATGCAGCTACTACCACGGTTGATATGAATATATTTCTTACCTCTGTATTCCAGTATGAAAATTAGGACCTGGAATTTCTATCTAACTTTATTTTTTACTTAGAAGGTCTTCCTCAATTACTTATCTAGATGCAGTTATAAAACACTCTCATCAGGAATCAGATACGCAATTTTTTGTTCTACCGAAATAATAACTTCCTTCTCTATACAAATAAATACCTGTTAATTCTAAATGTGTACTGCTTCTGCACAGAAATGTGTAGCTGGTTCCAGGCATGCTTCAAGCTTGTAGGGCTCCATGAACAGCTACAATTCTGTATGTATGTGTGCTTTTGTAGGAGCTTCAAAAGTTATATTTGCACTTCCAAACTGTAAGGAAGTGTTACTATTCCCCTTTGTTAGCTAGTGAAACCAAGGCGTGAGCTTTTACTTGTGGTTGTCCAGGGTTGCTCTAGAATTGCAGAGTCGAAGATGAGTGGCCCAAACCAGCTAGCACTATACTTGAACGTAGATCTGCTTTGCCTTCAGAACCCTGTTAGTACTAATTAACCACTTCCAGCATATTAACAGTCTTCAGTTTATTTCTCAATACTACCCATAAACTAATGTAGCAGCTGCTCTGTGTTAATTACAACCTCACTGAGACAACTAGTTTGAGAAAAGACTGGGAGATTACTTCACTTAGTGTCCTGCTTGCTCGTTCCCCCTCGGCCTGCTATGCCTGGCAGCCAAGCACTTAAGCGCAGGCTGTCAGTTAGGTTGACCTTGAGGAACTCATACTGCTGACCTCTGTTTCCCTATCTTCCCAGTGGCATATCTTGTTTCCTCTGCTATTATTCTAACAAAGAACTTTGGGTTATCAGACTTAAAGACTGACGTGCCTGATCTGGCCTTTGGTGCTATATGGGGCCCATGAACCACTATTTCTGTGTGATAGTGCACGTTACCAGAATAAATGTCCTTAAATTAGCCGGTTCAGTGAGTTCAGTTACTAGGAGCAGTCTAGCTGTAGCAGCAGAGAGTTTGATGTAGGCTAATTGTGATTCTTTTCTGTGGTTTTTTTTATGAAATGTGCTCTTTTAAAGGTACTAGTTATCTAATTAATAATAGATACCTCTTACTATATTAATGGAGTATCATTATGTTATATATATCAATATATATTTCTCAACAAGAGTGGGATCTTTTGGCAGATGCAGGTCTTGGTCCAGCAACAGCATAGCTATAAGTCAGCATCTGTTCATGTGCTGCTAGTTGTATCACAGGGGTGTCAACTGTAAATTTACTCTGTTCCAGCTCTGCTCCTACATTCAGGGTTTATTTGAGGGTTTTATGTCCTAGTGACTCTAACAACTTAACTGGGTTACCACCATGCAAATGGAAGTGCCATGGCCTACATTTCAACAGCGATTAGCGAGACATCCTCACCCATTGGAAATGCTTTAAGCAGCCCTGCTTTTCAGAAAGCTTTGAGCACTTGTCCACCAGTGGATCTGGTCTTATGCCACATCTCAAGCTGAAAATTCAAAATTGCTAGTCATTTTGGAGAATTTGATACAGAGAATTTAAATTGTGCTCGACACAATTTAAATTGTTTTCTTCCTTTTATGCCTGGATGCGTCACGCTTCAGTGTAATGGGTCAGTCTGTTTCATTAAATATTAACAGTGAAAATTATTCATGTTCATTTAGAGGGCAATGCTGTTGTATTAATGGGTGGAAAATGGGCTGGAAGGCTGCTGATAAAATTGTAGTGGCAACTGGTACTGAATCATTGATAGTGCAGTTTCTGAACTGTCCTGCAGAGGGGATGGGTAACGTGAAGAGGTAGAATGTCCATGGGAAAACAAGAAGAAAGATCCCATAAGAAATATTCACCTGCCAAGTGACTTGACAGGCCTTTTCTGTCCTGCATGTTAAAAATGATCACACTGAAATGTTTTTCCAAAATCTGCTGGTCTGGCCTTCATCCTGACCCCAGTAAAACCACTGCTCTGAAGCCACTTCAGCAATGCTGTCCCTCAACAAAACCTTGTGTTGCCATGACATGCAGAAGGACAGCTGAATATCTGACTCATAGTGCCCACTTTCCCTTGCGGTAAATGTTGTGGTTTCACTTGTCTGGCAAGGTAACTTGAAGAAAAACAGCTATCACTTACCTTCTGTGCAGCGTGCTGCATGTTTGTGTGGGCTACCTGGGGTCATGTAGTACAAGCGCTCCCAAAAAATATTACATTTCTCAGTTTCACTTGCAACTCCTAGAGCATCTAAAGGTCTTCCAGAGATTTTACAGGAACAGACCTCCTTTAGCTGTCGGTACAACGCCAGAGACTCTGCTAATGAACCCATCTGAGGAAAGGTAAGACAATATGCATCCTGTATGATTAATAGCATCCAGGAAGGTGGAGGAGTATGTTTATCCCAGAACTTCCAACTGTCTGTTTAATATGAAGATTTGTTGTCAGATGATTTAGAATTGCTAGCAGTTTATATTAATGACATGTTCTTTTGTATTAGCTGTACACGCTCCGGTTTGTATTTGTGTGTATTGTAGCACCCAGGCTTCCTGTAGTTTTGATAAACAATAACCTAATCATAAATCACATGATCTGGATTTCAAGAGACTGTTTATGCTGTGACTTCACTGAACCCAACTGTCTGTGCATGTGAAAAAGCTGGAATGAGCAAGATTAGAACAAGGACTAATAATGCATAAAGGTCTGTTTTGATACAGACCCTTAGCTTTTGCCAGGTCTTGGCTCTTAGGAGTTTGTATGGTTATGCATTTCTTCTAAATGAGTAACTTAGTATAAATAAGGGACAGATCCACAGGCTCTGGTAGACTTCAAGAAAATCCAAAATACAGGATTCGGTTGTGAAAAATATTTTGAGAAATGCAGGGTATGTTTGTTTCCAGTTCCGTTTATTAAAAAAAACAAAAACCAAAAACACACAAACACACACAAAAAACCCTCCCTTGTGTGACTCTGATGAGCAAAATCATTCAGGATACAGTCATAAATCTCCTGGCCTACAAAAGCAGCGGATCAGAATTGTATCCATAGCAACGCGTGTAGCAAGAAATGAAATCTGATATGAATAGTCTCGTACAGAAGAGTCGTATGTGAGTCACACACTCTGAGGCAGAGTGGTTGTGATCCAGAGAAAATAAGATGCATTTTCTTTTACTTGTTGCTTCTTTCCAAGTATTCCTGTCGTGCCCCATTTCATGAATAAAATGGGCTGACAAACCAGCTATTATTCCATTGCCTTCAGCTATTCGGACCTAGGCCGATGGCCAGTAGAGGGGCCGAGAAACAAGCGTAAGCTTTGCCAGCACTTGAGCTAATAAATGAACTCAACTCACAGCTGCATCTACGAGCTGCTTATGTTCCCCTGGTTAATGTCAACCTTGTTTCCCCTTCCAGCGACATGGAGCTTTTGTGTGTGCAGAGATAAAACCAGCAAGTAGTCGATAGTTCCTAAGGGAACAGAAATATTCCTGAGTGCTAGAGGGTCATGTTCACTAGAACGGCCAAAAACAGAGAAAGGAAACTCAGTGAAAAGCTGAATGACCTCACCAGTCTCTTCCTGCAGAAATCCTAGGAGACAGTAGGCTCTGAAAATCACTTATCAAAACCAGACGTCAGAGAAATAGCTAAGGCATACCCCAGAATTCCTGTGAGAGGACACAAAAGTTCAGGCATTTCTCAGACAACTGAAGTGGATGTTGGCTGCCCTGCTGGGGAGGAGCCCTTTATATCCTACAATGAAATGGCCCTCGATGGATGAGTGGGGGTGTTACTTACTGTACATAAATACATGCAGATGCTGATACCACCATCAGCAACTGAAACAAAAACAGCCTCCAGTCACAGTTAGGCCGGTGCATTTGCTTATTCTAATATCAATACCACCAAACACAAGCTGACACCAGTGAACTGTTGGAGGCAACACAATACTTCTTTGATGTACTAACAGCTGCGCCGTGCTTTGATGTCTCTAGAAAACTTTATGTTTATCAGAACCTTTATTTAATGGTGAAATTTCACTGCCTTCCCTGGAGCATCAAACTCTTGATTCTTTCTGTACATTCTGTAAGAAGATTTTGAAGTGAATTAACACTTTCAGAGCTGCTAGTTAGAAGCAGAAGTCACTGTGATTTATGAAAAGGTACTTCATTTTTCAAACCAGCTATAATTTTCCTTTTATTTTTTTGCTTGTTGCTAGATCTTTTATGTAAATGTTTTTTTTATTTACACCGTCTCTTTGGATGTTGCAGTGTGAAACGTAATTTTGCATGCCATGTGGTGTCAGCTTGTGATAAATGGAAGCCATTGTTGCTTCCATAGGAAACAATGACAGCCAAGAGGGACAATTTGCTGCAGTCCACAGGAATGCAAAAATAATATGTCACTGCTCTCTACTAAGGAACACAAACTCTTGGAATAAGCCCTTTTGAGGGAGAAGAGAATGCTTTTGCGTAAGATATAAGTCTGTAATTTTTTTCATGTTAGAGCACATTAAAAAAGAGAGCAGATAATTTATGCTAAGTTTTCCCTACATACTAAAAGAAAACAATTGTCCAGGAGACTGAAGGACCAGTTTTGTTAAGAATATTTCTCCAACATTTTTCCCTATTCTTTTCACTGGTATTCCCAACAGATTTTTCCCTCTATTCTTGTGTTGGAGAGACTCAACATTTTAACTCAAAAATTTAACTTGCAGCTTTTCATAAAGCAGAAAAGAGTAAGTTATTACCTGCAGTACTCAAACTGGCCCCTCTTAAATGCTGGGGGAGTTCATGTATGCACTTCTCTGCAGTGAGAGTAATGAAAAATCAACTGCCAACTTTCTACTTCAAGATAGAAATAATTGTCCTAACTACATATAATCCTACTAGACTTATATGTTTTATAAGTTTTTCTCTCAAAGACCGGTAGCAAAATGGGAAAATAATCCTTGAACATTTTGGGGAAAATTATTTGAGATAATGTGTACATTCTAAATAAACCTATAATGTCAGACCTTAGAGGACAGCACAATAAAATATGAGTACTTCATTAAAGCTATCAGGTAATCTCTATGTTCTTCCTGCAGTCACAGGGAATGCAGATAGGATACTCCAGGCACTTAGTTAAACAACTGGATAGCTAAAGAAGGGGAAAACAGCTCTGCATCCCTGATACTCTTGCATATTTTCTCTGGATGGATTTTTTCATGTGAAGTAGCAGGAGCCCAGCATTATATTTAATCGGATATGTATGTAGCACACACATAGATCTGAAAAATGTGTTAATTTCCTGTCAAGTTTTGCAAAGTACAATTTTAGACAAGATGTCTTAAAAGAACAAAATGCCAAAATTAAATTCAATGGATGATTAAGTTAACATGAAAGAGAAGATGTTGCCATTGCATCTAATGCCTTTTCAGTCTCATGAATGACCAGAGCATCTTCACTAACCAGCTTTAATTTTAGTGCCCCAGAAGCACCTGAACCTTGATCCTGGCCTTTCTTATTTGTAGTCCTGTGCAAATAGCATGTAGTGCACATCAACAGTGTTTTCTAAAATAATACTGTATCAATATTTTTCTCTTCCCATCTGGAGTTTCTTGGAGTCTCTGTCAACGCCAGCTCACCTTCTTGAATAAATTCTCTGTTCTCCAAGCAGAGTAAGTATGATTAGAAGCATAGGTATTATTATTTTAAATAATGAAGAAACGTCTATTACAGGATGAGAGGGCATTTATGTGACAAATTAAATCAGAAAATTTATTGCCACAGGACAAACATTAGACATATATTATTCAGTTGTACTAGGGCAGTATAATGATGCTCATTAAAGTAAAAGGAAAGTCAGCGTCACTTGAAAAAGAAGTTGGACTATTAACCCATGTCATCAAAGGAGGCATCTGAGGGAATTTACATTCTCAAATTTAAGAATAATCTAAAGAATCAGTAGGTGCCATGGACAAGCTCAGAGTTACATTTCTTTCATTACGATGAGAATAATTTAAAAATTAATAATCACTCTTATTACTGTCCATATTCCAGTAGAAATGGTCAGACAGCCTAAATCCTTACTAGTGTGACTGGTTTCTCCTCATGAGTAACATTGCTACTCATGGCTTACCTGAGTGAATATTTCCAGTCTCTCATTCATATTTCCTGAAAGCACTATGTGTTGTGTAGTTTCTTTCATGCCCAGTAGTTTAATTTATTAATCAGACTATGAATACATACTCCAATGCCTATCCTGCCCTGTACCACACCATTATACCTCTACTTTAATCTTTTTGATGACTTCTCCTCTATATCAGATCTACTTTTTGAAGATACTTCATTTGTTCTGAACTTCTCTGGTGAATTCATAGTAACTGTACTGGCTGCTTGATTGTGTCCTACTGCTGCACACTCTGGGAGATCTGTTATCCAAGTATATTTATCTGCTCTGTTTTCTAAACTTGTTATTTTAACAGATTTGTTGTTTCAATGGTGACACATTTTATTTTCATCGAGCATTAGTGAAAGCATTTCATTAGTCATTGTACATATGGAGAAATCACGGTTCTATTTAATTTGAACTTGTTACAAAAATACATTTCTGTATTCTGAAGATAGATTTCTCTTCTATCAGTGACATCATCAAATGATGTAACACACAGAACTTTCCTGTCATAAAAGAAATAAAATCTGAGTTAAATCTTCCTCATCCTTTCTTGTTCCATTTGTCTCTTCAGATACACACAACTTAGGCTAAACTCCTCTATTCTGTGGTGCCCAGGACCTCTAGCCATCATATGGGCTCTATAATGCCAAGTATTGTATGGTGGAACAGAGGAGTTCACTGCTCTAAGGTGTTCACACTGCTAGGTTTAACAGAAGGCTACATAGAGTTGGCCATAAACCAAGGTATTTGCTCCTTGCACATCCCCAGTGAGTGGTTCTGTTCCTCAGGCCTGAGAAGCAGTCTTCATGGGTTGTTCCCAGGAAGAAAGTTTCTTCCTGAATGAAGCTGCAAGGGAGGAATTTTGTAAGAGCTCTAGCAGAAGGCTCCTAAGCCTTCTCTCACAGATTTTGGCATGAGTGTGGGCTATTATTAGGAAATAAATGCAATGTGGAAGGAATGGGTCTTGTTTTATCTCTCTTTTCCTTTTATTTATTTATTTATGTTTTAAAATCAGATATTTTGTGAGCCAGAGACTAAAAAATATGGTAAAATCTTTGAAGTGTGCTCACATTTTAGGACTTTTTGTAGTGGATACTAAACCCAGAAGTTCCCGATATTGCTGTCCAGAATGGGCACTTGAGTCCTCAGAGTGTTTACTGACTTTTTGTGGCATTTGGATGTATTGTTCGGAGTTGTACAGTCCAGCATAAAATGCCAAAACTCATGGCTGAGGCTTCGTAGAGTTCCTGACTGTGTTGTTTGCTCCAAAACACTTTCCCTGCCCGTTGATGAGAAGCTCTCATCAATGAGGTGTCACTGTTTTTCTCCGCAGTACTTTTGAATATATAAAGATAAGAGGAGCTTCAGAGAAGATGGAATTTTTTCTATCCTTAGAGGTATGATGCAGGATAGAGGGGAAGGAATTAGGTAGTTAGACAATTGTGGATGTTGTTAGAAGCTCGGTCACGAGGAACTCCTTTAGAAGCTACGCTACTCTGTGTGTCTGGGGCATTGGTCTGCTGCTGTGTGATGTTAACACTCTGTCAGCACACCTGGACGTGCAGAGCTCTGTTAAGTCAGACATTCTTGAAAAGAAACATGGGAGAAGATGCCACAGTTGTGCAGTAAACCCACGAGTTTGTCTGAGTGGTTCCAAAGAATGTTTATCAATATGG
>NW_010316825.1:0-13150 GCF_000700745.2 Antrostomus carolinensis | reverse complement strand
GGCGGGCGAGCGGTGCGAGAGGGGAACGGGCCACCTGGGAGCAGAGAGACGACCCGGGGACTGTCAGTCCGTTGGGGGGGCGGGAAGCTGTGGGGTGACACCGAGAAGGTAGAAGCTTTCGGTGCCGTTTTTTCTTCAGATAAAGGCAAACCCCGATTCGGAGGGCAGGGGTGCAGGGGAGGGCAGTAAATGCCCGCAGTAGAGCCTGCTCCAATAAGTTCGGTGTTTTTCCTTCAGATTTGCTAGGCCTGGAGGATTTCACGCCGCACTGAGAAGCTGATTAAGGCAAGGTTAGGGGTGTGAGCAGTCATCACCGAGAGCTCAGGAAGACAACTGAGATTTCAGGGAGAGGAAAAGGAAAAACAGCACAGAAGGGGGAACAGGGAGAGCCAAGAACTGTCAATCATTCCAGACTCTATTCACAGAAAACTATTGAAGCAAATAATCACAGATCTTTAAGTACATGGTAGCTAATGAAGTGGTATGTTACAGCCAACATGGATTTGTCAAGAAAAGTGTATCAAGCCAAACTTATCGCATGCTGTGACAGTATAATAGGCCTTGGATGGGAGCAGTGGCAGATCTGTTATGGCTTGACTTCAGTAAAGCTTCTGACACCATCTCAGAGAACTCTTAATTGAGGAAGCAAAAGACATACATCCTGATGAAATTACTCTGCAGTGGAGCAAAATTACATCAGCAGTGCTTCACTGTGAAAAATACCAGGTTATGCCAAATACAGTTCCTCAGAGGTGGGTATGTATGTCTTGAATTTGGTACCGAGTCTAATTATGTGAATGACAGAGTATAGTTTACATTGATTGGATTTGCCACAATGCCAAACTGGCAGAGCTGGAAGCATGTTGCAGGACAAGAAAAGAATTCAAATGGTGTTGACAAACTGGTTGTAGAAATAAGATGCAATTGAATAAGTACAAGTGCCAAATTCAGCATTTCAGTAGGAAAATAACAATTACACAATTACAAGACTGAGAACAGATGACTAAACACCAGGTCTTCAGAAAGGGGGCTGGGGATCAGAGTAGATCTCAAATTGAACATGCATGAACAATGTCACACCATTGTAAAAAAAAAGCTGCAGTACAGAAAGAAAGACTTGTAAACAGAACTGTCATATCTAGGACATATGAAGAAATTCTCTTCATATTTAATACTGGTAAAGCCTCAGCTGTAATACTGTGTTCAGATTTGGGCTCTTTATTTCAAGAAAAATTTCTTTCAGAAAAGTCCAATAGAAGAGAGTACAGAGAAGAGCAAAAAAAATATTATTTTTTTTTAAGACATGACTCCCATTGAAAATAAGAATACTTGAGATTTTTTAGTCTAGAGAAGAAAAGACTATCAGGGGAAAAATACATTGTTCACTAAATCCACTGCAGAGAGGGCAAAAATTAAGAGTTTCAAGCTGCACTGAATGAAATTTAGGTTAGACATGAGGAAAGTTCTACTACGATATGGACAAATAAAACTGGCATATTTTCTACAACTGCAGTTACTAGCCGGGTATCTGTTCTGGTCCTATTTTTTTTCTGATAGAAATGAATTCCAGAGACATTTAAACATTTAATGTGTTGGTGTGATTTCATGCACAGGTGTAGATACCCCCTTTGGGAGTCTTTGTCATGTTACCTTCTGTACAGTTGTGTGGTAACATATGTCACATGCTCAGCTAATTTGCTGATTTATAAATTTAATATATCACTATAGATTCCACATTTAAAAAGAATGTGTTTGTTAGTGCTCATGTAACTCGTGTGAATCAAGGCTTTTGCTTTTCTTTGTTTTGTTTTGGTTTTTTTTTCATGGTACCAGAGATTAATTTTCCCCAGAATCCATTAAATTTTTTGGTTTCTCGGGAGCTTGCCAGTTAGGAGGAGGCAGTGTGAAGGGTTTATGTTATGGGACTGAGACCCACCAAACTCATCTCATTAGAGTTGACTAAAAGGCCATTAAATAGGCCAATTTTTAATCTCCACTGAGTTAGACTGAATTCAAACCGCTAGCCCACAGGCAAAAGGCTATGAATTTCATTAACGGTACCCTAAAGCACTCAGTCCCCTAATGAGTGCTAATGTTATTCTTCTGAGAATTAAGCTTGTTTTCTGAAAAGATACATTTATAAAATCAAGTTCTGATATTTTGGAGCATGTATGGGCAGGTTTCCACTGCTCTTGAACACAAGAAACATTATCATCTCGTGCAATCCACGCATTTTTTCTAAGATTCTTGGTCTTATGTGCTCCATGCTAACCAAAATACAA
This sequence comes from Antrostomus carolinensis, assembly GCF_000700745.2. NCBI lineage: Eukaryota > Metazoa > Chordata > Aves > Caprimulgiformes > Caprimulgidae > Antrostomus > Antrostomus carolinensis. Next base: position 10,868 of record NW_010316825.1, on the reverse strand, counting down.
ACAATAAAAAAATGAAAAAGCAAATATTAATACTACTCCTATGCTTCTTGCTGAATTATCATATATTTTATTGTACCCAATTATTTTGAGGTCATCACACTTACATATATTTTGTCCCCTAGCAGATATTTTTTAAGCAACAGCAATTCTTGCTTCCGTTCTGCAATTAATAGTTGAAGAAAACCACCAAATGCTACAAAAGCATTAACTTGTAGAAGAAGGTGCAGTGTTTTATTATATTTCACATCTATTTGTGAGCAAGTAAAATGGTTAGCATAAGGAAATCTGAACTTTAGTTATGCTGCCAAATCTCACAATTTTATTCAGACTTTGATAAGCAGCACTTTGTTTAATGCCTGAACTTACTACTTGAGCTAAAAGGCCCAACTCCATAAACAGTAGTGGACTCTAGAAAATGCTTATGATCCACAAAATCTGTGGATCCAAAGAAAAATTCACACCTGGTGTGAATTCATGGAGCACATAACTGCAACATTTCATCAAAATGGCAGTGCGGTAAAAAGATGATGTCCAGTGGTGTCAGAACTCTTCGTTTTAATTTCTAATTCCACCAGCTTTGCCCCTTATGCTTGTAATATATGAAACGTATATGCAATCTTAAATGTTGCATGTTGGATTACAAAGACTTGAGAAATACACACAAAATGACACAAAATTTGGATTGCACGTGTGCATGAAATAGAATTTTTAGGACCACCCTCCAATAAGGCACTCTGAGGTCAGTGAAAGAACACGTACAGCCAGTCAGGGACCATACAATATGATTCTTGAAAATTAAGCCAGCTATTGCACAGCTGGCTTTTTTTCCCAGGAATCCTGGCTGTGTCCTGTATTATTTCTCCATCAATGCAGACAAGGCCTGTAACGGTTAAAACAGCATTTGAAAATCTCTTGGGAGAAGGTTGCTACCTAGTTCCTCTTGGTCTTCAAAATGGTTTGAAGAAGCTTAAACCAAGGCAAACTCCTTCATGTTGGCACCAAAATATGATTAACTGAAACCAATTTAGAAAACTGTTTCTTCATATAAACGTTTTTGTAGCTGAAGCTGCAGAGGGAGAGTTGGAGCAGGTCTAAGCTGAAGCATTTTGAATGAAAGAAGACTGCAGATGCCTCCCTGTAACACAGCAAAATCCCAAATGCCTGGAGGGAAAAACTTTTTAATGATAATTTCTTACATATATATAGCACCTGTTATTCCCTAGGACCCCAAGCACTTCATTAACTCTATGCAAAAAGCTTCACCGTGGAAGTGTATCCACTATATGCATCGTTCTTTGAAAAATTCATTTTCAGTTGACGCATTTCTTTCAATAACAAAATATTCTGCTTATCCTGTATATCGCAACCAAAACAACAACAGATGATATATAGTTCTGAGCTGTAGAACAATTTAAGCCTGTATGATTTTCAAAATAGTAATGCACTCATGCACTGCATACATTGCATTTATCCCATCTGTTTCCCTCTTCATTTACCATTTTGATCTCATCTTTCTACTATAGCCTCAGTTGAAAATTTTGTCTTCCATAACATTCTCAAAATTGAAATGATCCTTGATGTCTGAATTTCAGTCAGAAATGGGGTTTATAGGAAAAAAGTAGCAGCTTTTATTATATCCACTACTATAAACTGAAAAAGTAGAGAAGTTTTTGCATATCCAAGACATGGTGCTTTTTTTTTTTTTTAAGCTAAGATGGTTGTGTCTTGTCATTGCCCTTAGACCCTCATAACTATGAAAACAAGGCCCCAGAAACGTGATGTGAAAGATACCTGTGTGTTACTGCTCAGCTTGCCACAGAGTTTTTCTTTTCATCCTATGGAGGTGCTTCTGGTTTCTTGGCCTTTCTTACAAAGATAGAGCACTCATTTCACCTATATCAGCAAATCTGGGAACTCAAGTGTACTAGTTGTTTCAACAAACTAGTTATTTCTGTTGAAATTTTAGAACTAATAATTGGAGCAGTCTGATTTATTTCAATATTGTAAAAATTGAAAGAGGAAAAATTACTTTTCTTAAGTTTTTTGTCTGAACTGTTGATTCATGTTTTGTTGGCTTGCTTGTTTCACAGGCTCTTTTGAAGTACAGCTGTCAACGTTAATTAAAGGGGATTGTCTAGTCTTGTCTGTTTTTCAGACAGAACAAAAAAGTATTTTATTTATAATAATATAAATTTAGTCTCTGGTATAAATCAAGATATTCTAGTAATCTTTGTCAGTGTCAAACTTTTAGAATTGCCAGTAAAACAATAAGAGGGCAGTAAAAATGTATAGGTAAAATTTATACACCATTATAACCTATGGCTCTCTTAACAGGAATCCTGAGGTCAGGTTAGTCCTGAAATAAAATATTTTGCAATGGAAGGATATTTAGAAACTCTGCCTGGTGAAATACTACTGCTTGCCGAGGTGACTTGCCTTTAGGACTGCCGTGCTGTTCCAAGTGTTTTACATCCCCCAGCGAGGCAGAGGTTTCCCGCATTAGGTAGTGAAGACAACTGGCGCTCTGTTTTCCATCGCCAGGCCTCTCCGTGGGCGCCAGGGCAAGCGTACGGGGTCCGTGGCTGAGGCCTGCTCCCCGTGGGGAGCCCTGCGCTGCAGGACAAACCAGCTTCTGTCAGGAGGGCAGCAGCTCCGCGCCCAGCCTCCCACAGCTGTCTCCTCCTCAGCCGCACCACTGAGAGTGTCATTGTCATCTGCCACTGCTCAGGGGAGCAGCTGCTGGGGCAGCGCTGCCTGCCTGGCACACGAGGCTCCATTCTTAACTGCTCCTCAGCTACCACCACAATAAACATGATCAATTAACAAATCCTGGATTAATTATCAATAGTAATTAATTAACCTTGGTCTTTATGCTTATTTTCTTTTATCTTGTGTTACTCTAATTCATCTCACATTAAAAACATGATAGTTAAGCCTACATCTTTGTTCCCTTCAGGAGGATCTGACATCTCTCTTCTCATGTCCGAGTTACTGAGCTCAAGTCTTGCAGAATTCAAAGATCACAAGAAAGCAGATTAGTGTAGGAAAATACCACCGTGTATTATAGCACTGACCTTCTTAAAAACAACAATGTATTGTGTTGGAGGGTTGCCATCTGCATCACGCACAGGAAGTATTAATGTATGAAAATATGCTATGAGCCACAAAACCGTAACAAATTTCTTCCTGAGACCGTTGATGAATTATCATTTAGTGGAAGAGGAAGAAAGCTGTGGCAATAAACTGGCCTTCAACAGGTGAAGGAAAGGACCTAGATATAATAGGTGTAAATTATCACAGCTCTGCTTAACCCAGTCTGATGATCCAGTTCACATTATAGTGCCAAAATCACACAGTCAGAAGACCAAGATAGTTATTTCAAGGTCCCTGTTTCAGGTGTGAGACTGGTAACCTTAACGTATCCCTGTAGAGGACAGGTCATAAGAGAGTCCAGCTCATACCACTATTGACCCCATGCCTGACCTTTGCCATCACTGTCCTATACTGGCAAAGTGTTACTGATGAGAAGTAAATTGCACTAGACCTGTAGAGTGCCATGCGCTGGCCTCCTTCTAGTTGTGTCACACCCCGCTTCTCCCTGCACCCACCTCTGTGACTAGCATGAGAGTCACACCCGTGCCTATCACATAGAGACCTGAGCAATGTTAATGTGGGGAATTAGGGGCAATAATCCTTTCAAACACACGCCACCTCCAAATTTATCACTTCTACATGTGCCAGTGGGGACATAGGTAGCACAACATGGGGAAAGTCACCTCCCTCAGTCAAACACCATTTCAACATCCTCATGAAAAGGAAGAGGTTTTGGCAGCCAACTCCACACCATTTCTGTACTTCAGAGTCATCTGGCCAGACAGAGGTCCAAGTGAAGACATCTTCACCAAAGACCTTTGCCTTTAGAAGCATGTGCCATATGTTTTAGCAGCACTTTAAAAATGCAGCGCGTCTCTCAGTTGCCAACGTCCTTGCCAGTGTATTAGTGTAACTACATACCAGGCAGGAATTCAAACCACCGCCTTGTCCCCACAACTTCCCGCTGTTCTGCCCACTAGGCAATTGCTACGTCAGTAATTATTATTTCTTTCATTAAGTCGGATGGACATACACCCTCTTGTCCTTATTCTTTACACCAACAATTATGTAAATCTTTATTATTGTTTGCTTGTAAAGAACCAGAGGTTTGTGCATGAGAAGACATAATAATCATATTTAAAGAAGTAAAGAAAGAAAAAAAGCATTTTATTACTATTTATGTAGAAGTACTGAGGAGCTTATTTTGTGTTTAGGTAAGATCACAGCAGGAGAAAGCCTTTTTGATATGCCATACCTTCTGTTTGTTTCTTAATTGTGAGGAGTTTGGTTTTGATCCAGACAATTAATTATGAATATAGCAGAGTTTTCCAATATCAGAGATAAAGCTTTAAAAAACTACAAATGCTTTTTTAGAGTACATTGTACTGTATAGATAAGTATGTATCATCAAGGCATGACAACAGACACCTTTGTAATTGGATCCTGAAAGGGAGGGGGAAAAAAAAACCTATATAAAACTGTGATAGTTTTACAGAGTGCTAGAGTTAATATGACATTTTGAAAAAATGCCAGATTCTGTGGTTGTACAGAATCAGTATATGGCGTGGTAGGTTGGTAAAAATGAAACGAGCAAGTTAAAACCTAGGGTTGTTACACTGCGAGGTTTGTTATCCTATAACCTATCCTATCCTATCCTATATCCTGCAGCTTCTTTCATTCCAGCTGCCCTGTCAGTCCCTCTCTATGCCAACAGAGAAGAAGCACCTCCTAGCCCCTCAGCTTGGCCACATCCATCACCACTCATCTGCCAAAGAGTATCTTCAGTGCAATGACCAAAGCTATATTAAAACTTTTGCTTCTCTCTTGTTCATCCAGTATTTCCAGATCACATTCCATCTAAACTCTCAGATTAATTATTTTGAACAGCAGCTCATTTGCTATTATCCTGTTCAGGAAATACTGTCTTAGGTTTGGGACTTGTAGGCATATGTTGTATTATAATACTACTACTTTTAGTGTAAAGCTTGTAGGAACATAAAATGTATTGTTATAAGCTCAGTGAAATAGCTGCAAAGACTTTACTGAGCTTTCAACCAGGCTCAAAGAAAGAAAATTCTAGCACTAATTTTCCTAGTAATAGAAATCTACATATTTAAAATAGCCATAAAATAGTTATTTGAGTATCCTGGAATGCATGCTGAGTAGAGGTTTCTCAGACAAAAGAAAGAATGAAGAAACTTAGAAGAACAGTCACGTTCACTTTTAAAAATTGTCCTAGTTTCACAGCCCTTGGCTGTGGTTTCCAACAGGGCGTTCATAGGTCAGCGTGTGGAAATGCACCCAGGTAAGGCATTGAAATGTATTTTTAGTTAGACCATGCATATAATTCATAGAGTAAAGACAGGGTATTTGTAAAAGCAGAAATAATCAGTAGAGCAGTTTCATTTTGGGAATTTTAGCAAAAGAAGCTCTGTCTGAACACTTTCAGGAAGCACTCTATCTACTAGTGTATCAGATGTGTCTCTCTAATTCCACCTGAAGCATATTAAAATTCCTTTTTAAGAAGTTATGTGTGAATTGACATTCAAATATACCTCTGGCTTTGAGTTAAAATGTTTATATTCTGCTTTAAAAAAGCAGAACAATTTTTACTTACTCTGCACAAAAGAGAATCCTGTCTTTGAATCTTAACAGGAGCCAGATAATGGTGGTTTAATGTTTCACATAGACGTCTTAATCAGCAAGTCACTCAATCCAATCAGTGTAAGACTGAGAGCACTTTTTAAAGTAACCCATTTACGAATAAGCAACAACCATATTTTAGTCACATTTTATCAATTTTGCTTTCTAAAAGAGGAAGGTGTCATCACATTTGTGACAGTACATTAGGAAGCACAGCTTTTCACAGTGACTGTTAAAAAGGCACGTGCTGGGGAAAACAGCGCTTATTAGGATTAATTTAAGACAACAAGTACTCACTAAGCATGAATTGTATATGACCACTTCCATCATTAATGCATTATAGTTTATCTCACTCTTTAAAAAGAAATAATTATATATTGAGAATTATTTTTTTCCTGACAGAAAGGAAGGGGAGCAGTGTCTGGAGGCGTGCCGCGCTCCTGTGCTGCAGCAGGACAGTGCAGCAGGCAGCTCAGGCCAGCAAGGGCCATGAGGAACAGTGACAGCCCATCCTTTCAGGAGTTTCAAGAAGTAGGCTGTGGAAAATTAATGATGCCCAACTGTCAAAGTGTGTGTTGATCAAACAGCTCTTCAGCACACTGAGAGCAGAGAGGCTGAAAACGCCCTCTGAGAGGACATACTGCTCTTCCTGCATAGAATCCACCAACAGGAGGTCACAGGGCTTCAAAGTAGCTCAGGGGGCTGATACCTGATGTTAGTAGAGGGCAGAGCTGGGAATGATGGTGAGCCTTCAGGACACGAGCCACCATTTGTAACCCCAGGCAGATGTTAACCTTGGCCCTTTTATATTCCTCTTGCTGAAAAGGGTCACTGTAAAAGTACAGCTGGGGGAAACAGCTAGTGGAAGAGCCCTTGAATGCAGAGATGCTGGGAATCAAGGTAGTTGCACAGGGGCTGCCCCTACGTGCTGTGTTAAGTCTTCAGGTCTCTTGGGCACATCTACGTGGCACAGCGAATGAGGCACGTCTATACCACAACATCAGCAGAATACCATGTGAGGCCCTTCTAGCACCCAAGTGATATCAGCACATTTGCACTACATACAACCTACACACCCCTACCTTTATGTAAAAAGCCCCACTGATCAGCACCCTTCTGATCTTGTTGCAGCAGCCTGCTGATCCCTTCCCCGGGACAGCCAGCACCTCTCTGGTCTCTCAGCCCATCCTGGGATGACCCACTCAGGCCTTCACTTCAGAACAGACTCTGTAGCGCTCTTTTTGTTTTGCAGACAGTATGGAGAAGGGGGTCACTCTTCCTTCCAGGAAGGAAGATGTCTGCTCCTCCTTTGGGTTAACAGAAGGCTTGGCTTGTAGCTGTGGCCTCCCAAGTATGGAAGATAACTAGCTGTCAGAAGGCCGAAGTGTTTGCAGATAGCAGCCCAGGGCCAGGTGGAGGGGGCTGGGATGGGGAGGAGATGAGGACGTCACTGTAAACCAGAGGGGTGCATGGCCAGATGGTGCTGAACAGGTCTGGGCAGGTATGGCACGAGTACAGGTGCAGAGCTGTGGTGTAAGAGCCAGGCCATATGGCTCTGTTGGACAGGTATGGGGGTGCTCCAGGGAAAGGCACGGAGGAGCACAGACTATATGTCTGTGTGGTGGGAAACAGAGAGGGTTCCTGCAGCATCCTAGCTGGGGCACTCCCAGTGAGCCCCAGAGGGCACACGATGCTCAGGCAATCGAGCCATAAAGATAGCACAGGAGCACTGGTACTGGACCAAAGCACAAAGCTCGCTGGCCTCCCTACATTTGGCAGTTCTTTTGTTCTGAGTGGGATGAGGATATTTGACTTGCAGGGAGGCCAACTGGACAAATCTCATTTGCTAGTAAGAGCAGGAAAATTAAATGGCTTGGGGAGTTCCCCGCTGCTTATTTGGAAATGCCATATGAGTGATTACCTGTGCAATAATGTAATATAAAACGTAGTGTGTATCAATGTCAACTGCAATGCATCCTATCCATGGGATCTCTTCTTCCAAAGGCTACATGATTTTCAAAAATATGCCTTTGAGGCAGTGAATTAAAAAATCTTGAGTCCTCTGTTTCATTAAATCTAGAAATTTTTTTTTTTTAATTTATTTTTTTTACACGGGGCTGGGTTTGAAAGGAGACTATGGGAATAGGAACTATCATGAAAGAGCCTGTAGAAGGATCCAAAATTTCTCATTTTAAAATGTTACTTCAATTGAACTGTGAGTGTAAGAGGGTTGGCTTGGTCCAGATTTGATCATTCTCTTCTAGAGCCTGGGAGACTTGCAGAAGGAGAGCCTGTGCTTTACATTCTGCTTTATGGGAATATTATTTTGATTTTCATTTTACTACTATTTAAAAGCACTAGAAGTTCCTGCAGCTGTTTGGTCACATAATAACAGACAGACTCTAATTTCTCATGCATGGCACCCAGCATGGTGTATCAGAAAAAAGGCCCCAAACCTGCTCCTGCATTCTAATAAGCGTTTGTGTCACTTTGTAGGAGATCAGAATCCTGTCCAAATTCTGCAAAGTCTAATAGAACAACAGTTGCCAAATGACAAAACCTATCAGAAGAAACAGAATAAAAAGGCACATCTTTGTTTCTGATCTTCACAGCTTTAGTACTAGCAAGAGAAATGTCAAGGTTTACAAAATAAAGCCAGCTAACCACTGTAACTGCTATTAAATATAAACAAGGACATAAAAATAGAGAGGATGGAAGCCAGGATGCAAGCACTTGAAACAGTAGCTATGTATACAATTACAGTTTTGTTAACGTTGCCTGCCCCCCGGGGCCGTGCAGCTCCACTGGCGGCAGCCGTGCTGGGAAGAGGCAGAGACCCCTGGGGCCTATAGCACCTCACCAGCAATGGGCAATCCCAAAAGCAAAATGCTTGTGTGGTGATGCTGTGGTGTGGTGGGAGAAAAGGGACTGCAGAGAGGTGCAGCTTCTTCCCCTTTACTGTCACACAGGACACACATTACACAAGGAAGCAGCAAGAGTACCTTCACTGTCCTTCTCCCCAGTAACTCTCCTCATCTTAGTAAAGGCAAGCAAGCTAAATTCATGACAGCAGCTAGTTGTCTTAAAGGCTCATAGCCAGAAAAGAATGGATTGGATCTCTTCTGCCACTGTGGCAATAAGACAACATGCGCTCGCATCCTAAACCAGGTAAAATCACTTTGAAGATCATATAAAAGTGAGAACTTAATAGGCATTAGTTAGTGTGTTAAAAGTATCACCATTTTTCTTGCACAGACATAGCTGTGGAATAAATACACTGCTCAGCACTGATCATCCGTATGACATGGTAAATGAAGATGGCATATTCCTAAGTAAGAATTATGGTCTTGTCCGTACCCCAAAACTGCATCCATTTCATTTAATCAGTAAATAAATGGACACAGCACAGCCAACATGTAGACAAAACGCAGAGGGTAAAATGACATTGTATCCATCTATTCAAAACTCACAATTTTAGCAGCCTTGTTTTCTGCAGGTGCAATGCTGGCATTTTTTGTCTGAGCAGAACATATAATGATCAAGATTCTGTATGTGAGGAAGAAGAGGAACAAGACTGCAATCCAAGACCTGCTGGAGTCCATCCTGCTTTCAGGAAGCTGCTAAAAGAAGGCAAACAGGATTGTTTATCTGCAGAATTGCACCGAACTGCTACCTGAGACGTGGCCGTTATTGGACTATTCTGGTGCTTCAGTTATACAAAAGAAATACACTAAAATAATTAATTGATGTCATTAAACTACTGTGGTGTTGAACATATATTGCTCTTGAACATAATGAATGTTGACAATTCATTATTTCAGGTTTTATGACAATACCTCTGTGATAAATATTTCTACAAATTCTAGAAGTCAGATATAGGAAGAGAAGTCTGCACACTATAAACTGCCACAAAACTGAAGACTTGTCAAAACCAAATGAGCCATGAAAACAATAATATTCAGGCAACGTCACTCTCATTAAACACCTAACGATGCCACAGGCATATTAGTGGGGAAATGCTCATGAGGATCATGAGGAATTAGGAGAAAAAAATAAATAAAGCCCCTGCCCCTAAAACTGCTTGCCAAGCTGTTTGTACATTCTGCCGCAGGCAGCTTCTTGAAAAAGATGGAGATGTGAATGGAGACAGTCAGTGACTATTAGACGCTGATGATGGTGAGGGGAAGCAGGAGAACTGATGCTAGAGATTAAGGGCTGCATTTTGCTTTCAGTTATGTCTCACATGTCTCAGCGTTTCATAGTATTTAAATGACTCTGTTACATAAGGCATTTCTCCTGCCTATGTTGCTCAGCAGCCATATTCTCCTTTCTGGTATGGATTGTCTTGGGAAACTTGCCAAGCTGTGACAGAGCAGAGCATAAAAGGAAATCATGCTCATACGCTGGGGGTGGGGAGAGCTGCAGGTGAACAGATTCAGTGCAGCAACATATATACAGTCTCCTGTCTCAAAACCTCAGGGTTTAAATGACATGGAAGCTAGAATACTTCTTTTTAAAAGGTGCATAGAGCTGCTAGGGACCCCAAACCATCCCATTCTTCTGCTCCAGGGAGGGGGTGAGCACAGTGCAGTAGAATTGCTCAACACTGGACTGGCTGCTGCTTTAACTGATTGGAAGAACAAACAAGTATTTCCTCTTAAAATGCTAGAAAAGCCCCATCCAGTTTTGGAGCCCATTCCTGCCAGATGCTGAACACCTCCTTTACACTCAAGAAGGATCTGGACGTTTTAATTAAAGACAGAGGGAAACAAGGCTGGACCCAGCCTCTTGTAGGAGTAAGCTATTACCTGCCTGCCAGGACCTGCCCTAGAGGTCTGACATTTCCTACAGAATTCAGTGAATACACTCATTGTTGTTAATATTCATTATTTTTTTTATTAATAGCCAAGCTCTCAGGTAGTGGTTGGCTTTTCATCTCTAGCCTCAAAGTGCTTTACAAAGGAGATCATTATCAACAAAGGAACACAGACATCTACATTTGGGCTTTGGCACCTAAAGAGCACCTCGGCTCACCTGTAAAGTAGATTTGCCAATTGAGCTTTAGTCTGGCCACCTGCCCTGGAAACAATCTCCAGCTCTTAAGTGATTTCACAGAATCACAGAATGTTGGG
>NW_010316824.1:0-8545 GCF_000700745.2 Antrostomus carolinensis | reverse complement strand
CATTCTGTGATTCTGTGATTCTGTGATACATTTGTACCAAAGCAGTGCAGAAAACTTTCATTTCTATCCATTCTGAAATGGTAAAAACACTGAATAATCTCATGTTTAACACTCCAGGTGGGGCAATGAGATATAGTGTGGTGCCCAAGGCAGCAGTGGTTACACTGATTTTAACTTTTCACTTTACCACAGGTACCTACACTGTCATAAGGAAATTAGTAGAGCAAAGAAGGTCATGCAATGCTCTGAGGATTATAACGCTGTCAAAGACACTGCTACCTGATGGCCCACTGGTGGTCCAGAAGACCCTGGTTCTTTGCTGACTCTGGTCTCAGCTGAGCATCAGAGAACAGCTGATGGGAGCATTTCTAAGCAGCTCAGTCAGATTATAAAATAACATTGATAATCATGTTTAGTTAATGAGGTTTGGGCTCATTCTAGTTATAAATGACAGGGACAAGACTGGGAAGGCAGAAAAGCCGATGGTTAATGATGAATAGCACTGACCTGAGCACATAAATCTGACCAAATACCCGTTCCAGTTTATGGAGTGATACCATATATGTGCATCCCTAATAAGTGAAAAAGAGGAAAGAATTAGGACTTGAAAACAGAAGTTAGCCCTGATAGAAAGATTTTTAAAGGATTTTTCTCATCTGCCACAAGAATTTTAAGTAGACACTGAAAATGGGAATTTTCTTTCTGAACTGTGGTTATCTAACTATTGAGCATATATTACAAGCTTTGCTCCCTTTTCAACTGGAAGAGAGAGAGGTGCCCTAAGAATGGGATAAATTCCTCCTGTTTTAGCTATTGCATTACATTTGGGTGGATTACTCTCTGGAAACATTTTAGCCTTACAAATTTGTTTAAAGTAATAACAGAATAGAGAAGACAGTGTGTATGTTTTTATCTGGAATTACCTGTTGATTGCTGGAACTGAACTATAAAGTTTCAGTTGCAATCACTACAATATTGGCATGATAACAAGTTCAAAGAGTTGATAACCCAGTGTCAGACATTTAGATATTTTCCAAATTAAAAAAGAAAATAAAAAATCTAAGCAACAGAATATGTTGTTTTGATCTTTAATATTGAGAGAAGCTAGATATTCTGCAGCATGCTTCATTCCTCTCTTGCATTATTAGTGCATGGAAGTACTTTTGAAAATAACATATGAGAGTTGATGGGGTCTGCTGTCTCCAGGAAACTCCATTTTGTTTAACAATTTTATAAAACCTGCATCAAAACTGCTCCCATGAGGCTGTACCCAGTTAGGTGAGGTCAGTATGTCCCTGTTGCTGTATGGTAAACCTACTCATCTTTCCAAATATGAAAAGATTTTCTAAAAAAAAGGCAATTGTAAAAAAGTCTTATCTGGGGTAATGCAGCCAGTGGTAATGATGGTTGTTCTCCAAACAAATCTGTGTAATCTTGTTCACTTAAGTGAACAGTAATATGTACCTGTATCGGCTATAAACCTGATCTTTCAAAAATACCAGCCCAACAGATATTAAACAATACCCAGTTGCACTAATGTCATGAACAGATATTTGCACTTCATTACATGTATATTAGTGTAGAATGATCAACACTGATGTTTTCCAGAGTTCATGTTTGCAGCCAATTTTGTTTCCATTTCATAACAACTTTATTTTGTAAGCACAAAGAAGGAGAAGGAGCTATTATGTCTCTGTTCCCCAGTCAGGCTGTAGCAACGAGAGCAAACCTGAAGAGCAAACAAGCCATATCCATGGTACACACATTTCAAGCAGGGGGAGGAGGTTTCCGGCCAAGTCTTATCTGGTTCCATGGACTAACCTCCCACTCACATGGGGGATGCATTAAGTGAAGTCCTGGAGAGTTCACTGAAGTTTGGTTATATCCAAAGGGAATTCAGATCAGGTGCTCTGAGCCACCTCTGTGATGTGCACCAAAGCATAATAAACAGGGAGTATAGGAGGAATGCTTTGAAAGAGTACTCCTGACTAATGCAGACAATCAGTGAGAATAGGCCTAAGGAAAGTACTAATGAGAATAAAACAAACATTATTTTCACCCTCTTTCAATTTTGGAGACATGAGTCAATTTACCTCTCACTGCCACCAGCTAGCAAGTAAGGTGAAACAAACAGATTGCTCTCCTGTTTGCCTATAAAAACCAAATTATCTTAATCTTCTTCGTAAATTCTGCTTGTTGGGATTATCATGGAAGATTTTGTGATTTGGACTAACACCTCTATTTGCAGGCATAATACTAAAACATATCCAGACATGGAAATACAGTCCTTATTAGATAAACAGTGGTAGAGATAATCCCTTTCTTATTGAATAAACTGCTGATGCAGAGAGTCAGGTTATCCTTTCTTTATCAGCAGGAGAAGTGCTGATAAAGAGCAAAGCACTCTGGGACAAAACTGTCAGGGACCCAAGGAAAAGTTTTTCTTTTGTGAACTATTGAAAAGCTAATGTTACCTATTCTATCTGTTCTCACAAATGTTTCGTGAAACCATCAAACTGATAGCAACTGAAGAAATGTGTGATAGAAGAAGCAGAATGTAATTCAAATTATCTCTAAAACATCCACCCCGAGGTAAAAATGACATATGAGAAAAATATTTAAAAATAAGTTAAACTGAATAAATACAGGTCAATAAAGATGTCAATGTGAAAAGGCCTTTTTCTGATTAAAAATTTCATTGAATTTCCAAATTCTCCTCTCCAGCCAAATGCTGAGGAAGCTCTCTTGTGTATTCACAATATCCTGGATGACCTAGAACTGACAGATGACAAGCATGTTATCATTTTGTCACAAGAGATAGTTATATATGAAAACAAAAAGGAAACACTTTCTCAGCATGAAAACTGCAGGTGCATATAGCAAGAAACATGTTTTTAATATAGTGCTGTTGCATTTTCTTAATAGGTAAGACATCTGTGGTCAATCACTTAGGCCTGAGACCTCAAATAGATTTTGAAATGCTATGATTCAGCAGACTAGCCCATAATTACACTGGTAATATGAGTTTAAATGCTCTCATTTAGTTAATAGTGACATATTATGATGTAATCTATACACAAAACCAATTGCTTACTGTTTGTCATTGCTAATTCTGAGAACTAATGACTTGGATAAAATGAAGAGTAAAAGCAGAAATCTAACTTGTGAACAAGGCATGTTTTAGTTTCATAAAACTGAAAACTCTTCAGAGAAAGAAAGAAAAGAAAATGCCGCTTCAATTACTACAAATATATAATTTCAAATTAGGGGGCATTTTTTAAGTACTGTGATAAACAACAAAGAATGCTGAAAAGAATATTTGTTAGCCAAAGCACAAACCAGACTTTACCAAAGTGTAACACTACTCTTCCCATGTCACTTCCATTTTCTCTTCTCCAACCTACTGCACTCACTTGTGTTTTGCTAACAGCCTGGTTAGCTATCAAAATAAATCAAATATTATAACTTATTGGCACTAGATTGTCAGTATAAATATCAGTTAGAAGTGTGGTATTTTTAATTTTAAAAGGGTAAGTCAACAAAAGCCAACTTCATATACTGTGGAGTGTCCAGAAAAATAAACAAACCAACAAATTTTTACCTGTAATGCAGAAGACAAATGTGAAGTTAATGATCTTCTGATACACACTATGTCTGTGCTTTTCAGGAACTAATAGACCTGAATGTTTTTGCTATTTTAGATTCAAACTTTGGAAGAATAAAATCTGAGGGAACATAAATGAATACTGAAATTAACATGATTCCCATTTACTTTCTCCTTAATAAAGATATTAACACCTCTTTACAGAAACAGAACATTGGAACTTGTCAAGTCAGCTTCTTGTTAGGGGAAAAAAAAAAGTTTGGTGGCATGGTACCAGGCTAAGTTCTCAGTATCACTTGTCTCATCTAGATGCTGTGCATGTCCTTTGTACTTTGGATGGTCATGATCATCAAATTCCATTGGAAGTTGCTTCCCAAGTGGGGTAGGTTGCAAAGGAGGATGGCTGGATGCAAGCAGCCTCAGCTATGACTGCCAATCTTATTTAGATGCACATGAGGCTTTTCTCAGAGTTCTCAGCTTTCACACAATACCCAAGGGCTGGAAATAAGTACCTCTGAGATTCACTGTGTTCTGTGAAATTAAGGCAGGTAGCTTTCCATTTTCCTATATCTGCCTTAAACTAGCTATACAAAATCTACTAAAGAGAACGTCTGTTTCTATTCAAAGCCTTATATGTGAATGCTATGTACTTAACTATTCTTACCACACTTTCATCTTCAGGAGGAAGAATGAAGTTGTGGAAATGAGTAAACAATCACATGACCACACAATTGATTTTGTGCTGACCAGGTAGTTCATGTCTTCATAGACTAGCTGAAACTACAGTGAATGCAAATCTAAGCTGAAGAGAATTGCAGAGAGGAGGACAGGAGAGCTGCACTGTCCCCACTGCTCTTCCTGGCAGCTGCCCACATTAGGGAGTGTCAGAAATAGGCCTTGTTCCTCTCCAATATCCTTAGGCAGATATGCACCACCTTGGCATACAGAGAGAACATTCAGGCTGCAAGACCTTCTTCAGGAGCCACAGAACAATCAGTGAAGGTTTCTGTGGTTTCATATTTGGATGCTCCCACTCTAATTCATAAGGATGAAGGCACTGAGTGAAACACATCCTTCCTGTAACTGCTCTGAAGCGAAAGCCAATCCTTATCCAAGGATTTGAAATTACCAAGGTTTATCCTTTATTCAAAGTTTAAGTTCCTCCAAAAATTTGGAAAGGCATTTTTTACCGAAGGTAACAGGGAAGCTAGTCCTGGAGACAAAAATCCAGACTAGAGGGAGTGAAAGTGGGAAAAGGAATGAAGGTTGGTGTGGAGCTGTGGCTTCCATCCTCTGCAACATGTATTTGTGCCTGAGCTTATTTTCAATTGCTTTTTTGATTACTAATGTAGATGTTCCTGTTATTCCTGGCAAAACCAGAAATACTACCTTTGTCTTAGCTTTGTCTTTATCATTAGGAGTTCTTGGGGGATAATTCTCTCTCTGAGCTCTCCATAGCGCTTAAATGGAAGGCCACTGCTACTAAAGTGGAATTATTTTTTATTAAAAAAGTAATTTATATTCAATCCAATTATATCCATGATATGCTAGGATACGTATATTAACCAGTGATATATATATAGGCTGGTTTCCAAAGAGATTAAAGAAAGTACTGATGTATGTCCAATGTGGTTGGCAATGTTCCCAAAAAGACCTGTCACATTGGATCATTCGTTCATGGCATGAGTTCAGCTGCTGACAGACCCAGCATTGCTGCAGCCAATATCAGGGGTTTTCTAGAAAAGGCTATGACACTCTTCTGCATCTGATGCCATCACTGCAAGGGCTTTTGGGGGTTTCACAGAGTATTTGGAAAATCCATTTAGTAAGCACGTGCTGGAACACATCCCAAGGGACACAATACACTGGAGGGTTTTCCCAAGGAGGTACGAGCATGGGTTACTTCAGAATACGGCCCAAGACTGTTTTTCATGTTATGTAGAAACACAACAAACCTGGTAGTTAGTTTGCCTGCAAGGCAATTCACAGGTTTTCCAAAATAGGCCCATGAAATAATAATAATAATCAACCCCCTCAACACACTAGGGAGTACTTTATTTTAGAGCCCATGTTATTCCATTTCACCTAATCCACTAGTAATGCCATATGTGGAAACCATAGACAAGACATGATAAAAAATTTAGTCATGGAATTATGTATGTGTTTTACCTAAACCATACTCCCCATTACTTTATCTGTGTGTTAGACTGGACCCTGAATAGCTGCATAAGCACTAAGGTGGTTAAGAATCAGACACACTGCATTTTATACTTTTTATTATTGTTATATATGGCACAACAGGTGTATCTGATGCTTGACAAGCAGGGATAGAGCTACGCTGTTAGAACTGTCAGCATTTTTCACACAGCGATTTAAAAAAAAGTGTGGAATTAAGCCAGTAAAAAGCAGAACTTTCAGAAACTTGGTGGTGGGTACAGCCTCATACTGAAAATGACTTTCCAGTACAGATCCTTTGAGTGTTTCTGGCATGGCCTGTAACTAGGCTGCCACCGCCCTCCTTCTACTTCTCCTAAACTGAGACTGTAGTGCTGTAGTGTTTTAATCTAGATGGTGACATGGTTTATGATAATAGTCTATCATGATGTTCATTGCTTTCTGAATTTAGATTCTCATCATAGTTTTACTGTTATGTTCTAGGGGATGTATATCACATTTCCTAGTAAGGATCATGTCTAGAGTATTATATTGACTAAAAAGGATGGGAAACCAAATGACAGCCACAAAGTATAGTTTAGTTTGTTACTGTTTTTTAAAGAATATATGCAAATAAAGAGATAACATCTAATACACCTGCCCACTAAAAGTAAAAAAAAAATAGAGATATGCTATGTTATTAATATTTAAATTCAGTCTGGTTTTAGTTCCATTTTCTGCACTGCTCAACTGAAGTTCGTATTCTTTATTGTTATTGAAAACAGATATAAACTCTGATAGAAAGTAGTTGAACTGTTTTTCAAGGGCAATTTAGTACTTTGCAATTTTAAAACTTTCAGATTTTAAAGAGCTGTAACACCTTTAATTCTTCTGAAAGTTATATACTTTAACCTTCTACTAATGTTTAAGTTTCAAATTATAAAAGTAATTAAGTTTTATTAATTTAATAAAAAATATTAAAATAATATTGTATTTTAAAATATAATATTCTAAGTAAACTCTAAAAACATGAAGTTTGCTGTTCAGTTAAGTGGGACTACTGAAAATCGCATAGGTCACACGCACTATAGTTTGGTAATTGCTGCAAAATTAGTTTGAGACTTTGTATTAAAGATGCTACAGAAACACAATGTACTGCTCATTCATGTGAACACAGGAAAGAACATGTGACTTTGTTTATATTGCTTATGAGGGTGCTGAGTTAGGTTATGCTTTATAGCCTAAGAATCACTCTCATCCTTTTACTGAAATGAATTTTATGTTACTAGCAAGCAGATGACATTGGAAGATATGGAACGAGAATGGGGGAAAAAGGGACAGATCAGCTTTATATATAAAAATATTCCATCTGAGAAAGGAATGAACACAAATCTCAACAATATTGTCCTCTGGATTACCTTCACTGTACAGTCTCTTGTGGAATTTCACTCCAACCATCCTAACTGGCAGATTTCCATGCCAAGCATGCTCCTCGGAGGTGCGTTGATATTCATGGCAACTGGAGCAAGAACCATCAGACAGAAAAGAGAGTGTGGATGGTGAGGCTGAATGTGCACCATGAAGATTAGGAAAAGAAAAATCATTTAAATACACCTACACATACATTTTTAGATTTAGTTTTGCTGCTAAGTTATCTATCAAGAAATTGTGTCCATACATAATGTTACTTAGAGTTACTTTAGAGTTCTTTTCAATATCCAGACACCAAATGACCTTTTCATGCTTACAATGTTTTGGGTTGATGCTGTGTTTGCTCAAATCAGGGTATGTTCTCCTATTCCCTTGGATTTTGTCTTCTTTTGGTGAACCACTTATACTCATGCTACAACAATCTACTTCTTTGCAAGATATGTCATGTATTCTGCACCCAATAGATGCCAGAGAGTTCCAGCTGGTGTAAACATTGCTGAAATCACTGTACCTTACTCACACTAGGTAGTTGTCAGATCTGATCTTGCTTGATAGCACAGAGATCGGGTAGAGTGTGTTTAGAAGGCTGTGTACAAAACATATGCAAAACCTAACATGAGAAACTTAAGTCTGAATACAGACTTGATTTACAGTTCTCTATTTGTGGGACTAGTACAGTAGTTACCATTAGTGTCAGTACATTACTATCCAAGAAAACAAGAAGCTAAGGATAGTAAAAAAGAGCTTTTCTGAAGACAAATATTAAGTCAGAAGCAAGATTTTTTGTCCGGTTCTTACAGTCCATCTCATTGTCTTCTTTAGTGCTTCTGCCGTCTGTGTCATGGTAAGCTTTAATAAGCTGTGATTGCTGTGTTTTGTCCATGCATCTGAACCTAATAATAATGAAAGGCCTTTAAAATATGTATCTGACTTGCAATAAATTACAAATTATTATGTAGCCATTTTTATTCACTTTAATATATCAGCTCTTTTATTTGTTTGCATTATTATTCCTGTCATATAGTTATAAATTCTTTGTTCCTGCTGGGAAAACTTTTTGCCCTTTCAGGAAATTCAGGAAGGGAAAAAACATTAAAACCAAGCCGCTTACTTCTGTCCAAAGAAAAAGAGCTAGCTAGAGATTCTGAGGCATAAAAGGCAAAAGGCAGATATGTCAGGCAAGGAGAGAACAGGAAAAAGGTTTTTATTAATGGATGTGAAACATTCTTAAAAGTAAGTAGTCTCAATACAGCTTTCCTTTTAATACCTGAACAACTAGAGAGTTTTTCTCAACTGTAAGCCCAGTAAATTAATGAATAAGTAGAGCTAGCTAGCTACCATCATCTTTGCTAAGTC
>NW_010316823.1:0-13665 GCF_000700745.2 Antrostomus carolinensis | reverse complement strand
TATATATATAATGTTTTTTATATGTAATACTATTATGAATATTATTTTACATAAACTTTTAAAAATTTATGTTATAACATCCACTCAGATTTGCTTCTAGTTATTTTACATACAATTCTTCATGTATTTCATGGCAGCTTTTAAAGCTTGTCCTAGTTTTTCTACCATTAAATACATACTTCTTAAAATTCAAAGAGAATTTAGAGACTTGATTCCAAGACAAAATAGAAGAAAGACTGCTTTAATGGGTAAGCTTAAAGTCAGGCCCTTATCTCACAGGTTACCGAACCCCTCAGGTCTCTGGATGAGCAGCCACCCTTCTCGCTGGAATAGTCAATACCTGCAGTGGGTAATTTGGTTAGGTAAGTCTTTTAAAAATGTGGCCAAAACATAAAATAAAAATACTGACACATCCTTTTAAAAAACAATGCTGCCCGTATAGAGACAGTGCTGCCAAACTATATAGTAGATATGCATAGAACAGCAGAATAAACCCATTTAGAAAGTGCAACAAAATGGTATTAAATTGTGCAAAGCAATTAGAACTAAATCTTTGCATTCTTTTCAGATTACTGAACCAATTTTTTTCAATTACAACATTGTGCAGAGCTATATATTTCAAAGTGCTTCTCTAGGAACTAATATATATAGTACAACCAGGGTGGTATCCACAGTGTCACCATGAAGGGCAAATGGATAAAGTTACCAGAGGGAATTATTCTTTTGTGGCAGGTTGATTTAGTCTTTTTAAATGACAGCAGCTGAACAATCAACTCTTATTTGTTTCTGTTACTAATAGGGAGGTGTTGGGCTGGTCAGACTAGCCTTGTAATAAAATTTTCTGTGAGAAGAAACTGCCAATCTTGATAACAAAATTACAGCATTGATAATAGTAAAACCGAGCAGCCCCAGGAGGTGAATCCATCACTGAAAATAGTCCATCATCTGCTCTATTTAGGAACATTACTTTAGTCAGCAAAAACTTTTTTTTTTTTTTTTTTTTTACAGTTCATCAACTCTAATATTACTTTTACATAAAGACCAAGGTTTGAGAATAAAAACAGGGGCTTTGAAAAACCAAGGGTTGAGTAGTAAATATATGTAGCATTAAAAATGAGTCCTAATAGAGATTTGAGAGAAATAACATGTCTCCATTTACATATTTGAAAAGCAACTATAATGTCATGTACAGAGCATGCAATGTAATGCCTTGCCCGTGGGACAGCAAATATCAACAGGCAAAAATAAAATAAAATTAAACTCTCAGTATGATAATCACAAACATATCATCAAGATAGCAGTTACTAGTTCATCAGCAGCTTGGAGTGAAACAGTCATCTTAACTCTAATTGAACTTACTGTAACCTGAAAAGTAACAGGTTTGAAGGCTGAGGTTGCTCCACAGGGGAGTTTGAGCCCAGTATATGGTGCACACCCTGCGTTGTGGAAGGGAGGCAAGCGGCTCCCCTGCGGTTTGACACATCGGATCGCTTCCCGCATGGATCAGGCTTTAACACCCACTGAACACACAGGGGAAGGAGTTTCAGGTGATGTTTCTGTGCAGGAACACTAGGATGCCAGCAGAAATTCAGCAGCTGAAGTCAAGCTCATGGGAAGGCCTAAAAGATCCAACTCAGCTCTAAGGAGAAGTCCTCTGCACAAGGCTGGACTTCAGAAACCCCCACCCCATGCTTATGAGTTAAGCCAAATTACTCCATTTCCATAGCCAGTGGAGCCCAGATTTGTCACTGTGACAACTACAGTTTGGCTAACTTGGTCTACAAGCTCTGAGCAATGTACCTTCCAAGCTTCTTATGAACCCCACCTCCATAGCAAAGGAAGAGACAAATCCATTCCTCAGACTACTTCATATCCTGCTGGGAGCATCTCTGTTACCTGAAAGATGAGTTCAAAGGCTTTAGGAGGTTAAGTCCCCTGTATTTCCAGTGAACATACCCTCTTGATGTGATTGACATGGGTTTGGTCTAGTAAAAGACATTTTTTCCCTAAGTGTAATTGCAAAATTTATCCCCATCAACTTTTTTACCCACATACACTGGGAAACCCTGAATTGTAAAGTTTGTGTTTCCATTTCACCTGCTGTTGCCTACAGCCTTTTCCAAAGCACCAGCATGTTGATCCCACCATCACAGTGTCTACTCCTAAACTAAAACTGCTTCTTTCTCTAAAACTGTCATGCAGGTAAATGTAACAGAGTTAAACACAGAGTGGCATTTCTCAATCCGTATTCTGCTTTGTGTAGAAGTTTTGCATGTAGTTCAGCCTCAGAGGAGACTCCTACATCATGTTTTATGGAGCTACATAGTTTGGCTGAATAGAAGCTCTTGCCTCAGTTATACCCCCAGCCAACAGCTAGCAAATTGTTTCCAGATTAATTTACCTGCTGTGCTGGTGTTCAGTGCTCCCCGAGGAATCCCGCTTGTTTACTAGCACTTTTATCACCCCCCCTTCTGCACGCTGTGCACTCTCCAGGAACACTTACAAACTCGCTCTGGTGGTGGCAGCTCCTCCAGTTCCTACACCTCCTTCCAAACGCCAGGCATCGTCAGGACTCAAGATTGACGCAAAACAAATGACAGGCTTGGGCTTCACCTGCCTTGTGATTTTCTGTCTTTTCTTGGTAAGATTTTAAATTCGCCAACACATCTACTCAGGCATCTTTTTTTCCTCCAGAATTTTCATTTTGAAGCCTGTCCAGCAAATTCTGAATGCTTCCCTCAGACCTCTTTCAGACTTTCAGCTTTTTCTCTTTTGTATCAGTGTGAATGTCACCTGCAATTGTTCAGGGCACATGAGATTTTGTTAGGGGTCTGCTTCATTCCACAGAAGAGTTTCCAACTGATGACAAACCAAGTTTACCCATTACACAACAGGCTGTGGCAAAGGATACCATTCCCCATAACCAGTCCGGGGTCTAACACGTTCGCAGGGAGCAGGCTTCGTGCACCAGTCCTTCCCAGCCACAACTATCAAATGTTCTAACCACCAGAGTGACTAACAGGGTGAGGTCCTTTCCCTTTCTCGCCTTTTGAGTGAGGCTAAACATGCCTTCGTCTCATAAGACTAAACCCTACAAGTGAGACATCCTTGCATTGTGTAAGCTGACCAGGATTAGTCAGAACTTGGAAAGAGGGAATTATGAAAACTTTTAGTCAAGATGTGGTGCTTTCCATACATGTACTTTTGGACTGTGTATACAGAATCTATTCAGTTCTAGCCCTTTCTTTTTTTTTATTTCAGTATTTTTTAAAAACAAAATCTCAGGTTAGGACTTGAAAATACACTTCTTTTTAAAAAAAAAATAAAAAAATCTCAAAAACACACTGACATTTGAGTGAACTATTTAGAACTCTCAGACCCTGCCAAGCACTTGCAGGAATACAACAGGAGTATATTGGGTTAAAGATATTGTGAAGAACAATTGTGCTTAAATCACTGAAAATAGAGAAGCACAGGAAAGAGCCTGGCCTTACTAGATAGACTTCATTCAGAGGGGCTTTAGAGGTGTATGGAGAAAGCCAGGCTCAGTTATACAAGCTACACAGGCAGCAGAGGTTGAATAGGCACGGCCCAGTGCAGTGATTCACCATTATATGTCTGCTGAGCTGTGAAGCAGGAGTGGCATTGTTTCTATTTAATGGTTGTAAATAAACTGACCAAAGTGAAAGACAATCAAAGCTAAGGGTGAAAAGGTGGGATAAAAATAAGATATAAATAGTGAGAAAGATTGAATACCAGAGATTTTATTGCTTGCTAATGCATTTAGCAAACCTAAATATGTGACAGACTAGAGCATCCCTGTTGCTTAATTGTAAAACCATATACTTTCCAAAAGCTAGGGAAAGCCACTACAAATATATACAGCACTATTGCAGTCTTTCCTTGTAAAGTAATTAAATTGCACCATGAAGAAATGTTAACCCTGGAAAATCAAATTTATACAGAGAACTGGGTGTCAATCTGGAGTTTGAATTTACTGCAGTCTCCTAAAGGGAAGATCTTTGAAACCAAACCCAAACTTTATTTATGTATTTCTGTATTGTTGAAGTACTTTACAAGGTGTTACTATATCCAACTGAAGTTCACACACAATGTCACTTGCAGCAACGCTTCAAGAAAAAACAAAAAATTGTTTAAGAGGCTTTTTATGATAAGCTATGTATCAGAAATGAAGAGGATAATAATACACTGTAATTACTGCATGCTTTTCCAAAATCCTCAAGTGTCAGAAAAACACTGAACAAGGTATGACAGCACAGAGAAGATACCACAAGGCAAGATCAGGAGTAACTTTTCAGAGCATTAACTGTTCTCATAATAACTGCCTGTGTACTTAGCTTTGTGCATAACTGTGACAGACCTGCCCTTGAGCAGAAATGTGAGGTGGGAGCATGTGATGGGGCAGTTAGAGGAGAAAAGCTGACAGGCTGTGTGCTGTCACCCCTGGCCAGGCACACTCACGCTGTGACACATGGTGACCACAGCTAACTTCTGCCTTCAATCTGGAGCTGCCAGCTTGAGTCACAGGGCGGATCCCTGTGGGAGGCATTGGCCTGAGCTATCTCTGGCCACCACACATAGTGGTAACCTGGGAAACTAACTCAAGGCACCTCCATCCCAGCCAGTCTCATGTTATCTTGTTCCTGTAGTTTTGCCATGTGACTGAATCATTTGGAGGTTTCTGCTTTTAGGCTCTAGTGCTGAGGGAGTCCACTGATGCAGTATGTGGGTTAAGGCACTACTAGATAATGGCTGCTTTACCAGCTGAAAATACCATAGAAATGAGAAATGTAATTGCAGATGACTTCTAATTAGAAAACCAAGGTGTAAAACATTCTCCTGCTAGTCCGGGTGCCAGCAGTCCTGTTTTTCTTTTGATCTGAAGCAGATTTGCAGATCCTGGGAACAAACCAGTCACTGTTCTTTCAGACTCCAGTATTGTTCTTCCATTCTGCTAAGTCCAATTATATCCCTATAGACAATGTCTATCCTTCAAATTGGACCACACTTGGTTGCTCGTTTTAATAGGCTTCTACCTATCTTTCCATAATTTATTTGCCTTCTCTCGAGTTCCCACCACTGTAACCATTAAATACTCTACTTTCATACTGTCCCTCTGATTTCTTCATCTTAAAATAATTTCTCTTCACACATGATGCTTCTTGAAGAAATCATAGCATATGTGTTTCACTTAAGGCTGTAGTTTCTTGTCCATGGAACAACGCTGCTAGTTCACCAGTTTTATAAATTTCTTTTTGATTCCAGCACAGTGCTCTTCCCAGACAGTGGTGTTGATTTCTTTGTAGCACTCTTCATATCATATATCTCCTTTTATCTGATAAATGTCTGTCCTATTAATAGAAGCTCCAGTAAAATCACCTTTCGACATACCATTTTTTCCTATAATTGGTTTCTTGCTTCATTTCAACAGTTTGCCCATTGCTTTTCTCCCAAGACAAAGCCACCCTGTGGCACCTGACATTTAGTGCAAGTCTAGACCAACTACGCCAAATCTCTAATGCATCTGAAGAGCATTATCAGTAACTTGAACATCCATGGTGTAATGCCAACCACATGACTAAGCAATTCAGCCCTTGATCAGACAAATACTATACCTTCCAATACAATAGTCACCACGAACACATGGTGACATTTGAAGACATTTGGTAGACTAAAATTTCACTCTAAATGATAGAGAATATTTTCCTCTAATGAGAACCTTACTCGTTTTTTCAACAAATCACTCACTGCCCCTACAGTGTTTTTTTCTTCAGAAGAGAGTAAAAGTTACAATGAGATGAGGAGCTGGGAGGCATGAAAATGACATCAGTAATTTGACATGGTCAGTAGTCAATGAAAACAAAACATCTAAGATGAGAAAATAACTATTATATCATTTTGATGCTTCATCGTTTTATTCTGACACCATCTTCCTCCCTTAAGGAGCAGAGCTTGCTTTCTCAGAACTTGACATAGAACCATGGTGTGGCCTGTAAATGTGACTTTTTGGAGCAGCTTCAGGTAGGAGAGGTTAATGTACAGACATCTTAATGCTGTTCCTTACCATCCCAAAGCATGAGATCATCTTACCATCACCACATGTTGGGTTCCTAGTTCCTTTTTTTATTTTTCAAATTATTAGTCCACAATTTTCCCAAAAAGGATAAACAACATGACATTTATCTGATGCAGTGTGGTCTTCTTAAGGTCTGCAATATGAACATTCACCTCAGTGAGATCTATTGCTGCAAGGTCTCCTTCAGCATCACCCCAATAAAGGACTGGTCAAATAGTACGGGGAAAAAAGTGCAGTGGGCCAGGTCAGGCCAAGCCAAGCCTTCAAAGCATGGGAGAACATAGATGTCTGTCTTCCAAGAAATTCCTTATCTGCAAGGGAAAAGGATCACTGATGCTTCCCAAGGGAAGGCTTTGCCCTGCTGCAGTTCCAAGAGTATGTGAGGGAAGGAATGAGAAGGGGGGCAGGAGAAGCACACAGGACCTGTATGCTATAATGTGCTTCAGGCTCCAAATAACCATAATCTGTCCCTTGATTCCAGTCTCTCAATTCATATCTTTAACTTCCATCTGCAAAAATCTCGAAATATTTGCAGTAAGCTCTTTTGCACATTTGGCTATTAAAGTCAATGACAAAAAACATCCATGTTTCACCAGATGCTTCCTCAACATGCAGTGGGCGTTTCTGAAAGGAAGCATCAACTTGCTGTACATTGATTTATAGAATTTTTTTCATTAACACTGTGTTTCCACAATGCTGAATACATTTTCTGTCTGGTCTAAATTAAACAGACTTCAAAAAATTATGTTGTTACATGCACTGTGCAGAAAAAAAAATACACATTTCTACCATCTCTGTTTCACTACAACAAAACCAAAACCAAACTAGTTAAACGCTTTAATAAATGCAACAAGGCATTTAATTCTAGAGTAATGCAAAATTTCTACAGCAAAAGGCCTTGCAAATCATCATGTAAGATACTTTAGACCAACATTTACTCAATTGTTATCAACTTGTCTATGGCAAGGGATTATTTGTATACACAGACACATGATACAACTGGCTCACAGCCAAAAGTCAACTGAAGAAGGTTATCTTGATTTGCCTGGCAGGATTGGGTTTTCTTGTAATAGTGGCTTTCTTTTTATTAATAAAACAGAGTTTTCCTGGCAATTCATAGTCCTATAATTTATAAGCCCTGTAGTCTGGTAGTTTTAAATGGCTATCTAGAGGTTGAAATAAAAGGAAAATTATCTCTGTGCCACTGAAACAACACAAATTTGTGGTCTGTGCTACAGCTTTGTTGGTTGGAAACACTCCCAAAGCTAGAAGAACATTAATTACATTTTATTTTGCTAACTAGAGTTAATAGCCAAGATGTGCTCAAAATAATTAGCTAGATTTAAAGTCATTTAGGACAACATATTTCAAGTCATTTCATCCTAGGTTAAACATTAGTCTGTGATGTCACACAAGCCAAACAAACCAAAATTGTGAAACATTTCACTGTCCTCTTTTTTTTTTTTTCTTACCACGCCACATCAGCTTTTTTGGAAACTGCAGCACTGAGCGTGATGTTATGTTTCTCAGACCGAGGAAGTGTTCTGATTGACTGATGATCATTTTAATGTGAGGCTTTAATCTAGTTAAACCACAGGGCAAAGCCAGAGCAGATGTTCAGTGTGTTTCTGAACTGACAGCCCTATCTCCTTTCAGTGAAAACATACACACTTTTGTTCCACTCCCAGAATCTCCAAATATAATATTTTGGGACACAACAACCCAGGTTGTAGCTAGGACATGGCTGCACTCCTAGCAGCAATTAGATACAGTTTTCCTCATCTGGGCTTTCAAAAATCCCAATGCAGGCATTTTCTTATATACAAACATCTGGTCGTGTCTCAGTAACAAAGGAAGATAAAGTGGTTTTGACAGAACTTTGCCCTCTGGTCAAACTTCACTTTTCACTAGTGTCTTTCATTTATTCCTTTTTGAAGACTATTTGCACAGGCCTCTAACTAGATGTCAATAAGCAGATTCAGAGATATGGAGAAAAGTGATCCAATACGCTGAGTACAGTTTTTAGAGCAAAGAGGGAAAACTGTGAGCCTGCAACAAACAAAAAATACATAATCAAGTACACCAGATCAAAGCTGATAGGATGTAGTGGCAAGGGGTTCTAGCTGCTTTCACTGAGGTTTAAACATGATTATTATATCTCATACATTATTACAATGCAGCTAAACTGCCATCCCTCCACAATCTCAGACATATTCTCTTACCATGAGCACCAGAGGTTTCTTGTTAATCAGAGCAAAAAAGTTGGCATTTTGAAGTCCAGGAATAAATTCTATCATTGCACATTAAGCTTCACACGCACCTTTTTGTCAGCTGGACTGGTATCTCAGAGGTTTCCGATGAAGCTGGGAGAAAAACCAGAGGAGAGCCACAACCAAGGGTGCTGACCTGCCCAGGAAAGTGTTCTTCCACATCTCAGTCCTCACCTCTGTTGCCTAAACCAAGAAATGTAAGGTAACCATAAGCTTCTGATTTGCTAAAGAGTATTCACCGATACAACGCAGTAAGTACTGACATTTTACTGACAGTCCTTTAATATGTAGGCTAGATAGAAACAACATAAGTAGGGTATCCTTGAAAAGACAAGTGACATCAAACATATATCAGTTTCTTTAACAGTGTGAAATAGCAGATGTCGATAGCTGAATCCAATTGGATATTAACTAAGGATGCTATCCTTAAATAGCCCCTGAAAAGCATCTTATAATCCCAGTTCTTTCAGACATTAAGAGGAACTGAGGAAATTCATCAATTTGCACCTTACAGAAGACACCACCAATTTCACAGAAGAAAGACCAAAGTAGGAGTTTTATTTTAAGTGAAGTTATTGGAGGTTGTAAAGGACTAGGAGGGCTTCTTGGGACACAGGGCATGTTAGGAGGCAGTAGTGATACTATGCTATGGTCTCCTTAAGACATTCTGTATGCAGAGTGGGAGGAGTAGAAGCCCATTTGATGTTAATTTATTCTTTTCCTTTCAGAGCCTTCATTGCATACCAGCAGCTATCCTCTTGGCTCTTGGAAGTGTTTTTTGGAGATTAAAAAAAAAAAAAAAAAAAAAAAAAGAGAGATGATACTGAAGGCACAGAAATTCTGGAGCAATTTGTAGACAGAGCACAGCTGGAGAAATTGCAGATTGTGTTTTATTCAGTCTACAAACTTTAAAAAAAATACTTTTAAGCACATGCAAATTTCTCTGCTGAAATTGCCTCATTGATTGCTTTCTTAACATCTGTCTATAGATGCAGACAGGAAAAGCAGTCTTTTTAAGGCAAAACCCTACTCTTCATATCCCCTGTGTTTGAGCTGCACCACCACATTTTGTTTTCTCTTTAAGAAACAAAGCAAACGCTCTGCAGCAGCATATAGGCTAATGGTAGTAATCAAACCAATCTGTGATACGTAATTCTTGGAAGGTAAATATATTCCTCTTAAAACAACAAATGAATTATTTTCTTTACATACCTTTCTCCCAAGAGAAGGGATAGCAAAATTCTTGCATTGGCATGATGCTAAGATTTCTCTCCTGGGCTCTGTAAACAAGACATTATAAGAGGTTATCCACATGTACTGTAAATACAACCTGTTTTTACGACTAAGCTACTACTAGAACATGAATGATAAGCCAGTTTCTTCCATGTATTCCTGACATTTCTCTTTAGAAAAATCAAATTTCACTAACAATGAAAACTGATGTTTTAACCAGAGGTGATTTAGCCTTTGGGCCTCAGTGAACAACATCCAACCATCTGTAATATTACACTGCTCCACGGGTTGACAGCTCATATTTGAGCTCCAAGTGACTGAAAATAAAACAGCCTCCAAAAGCTCCACTGCCATAAACAGGAAGAAAGACAAACCCCACCTATCCACATAGACTGAGGTCCAGCATTTCCCAATAGAGCAATGTTCAGTCAGGATTTTAAGGTTTAGCTAGTCCTGCACAGATGTCCACTCACACAGCTAATTAACATTAAAGCTCATACAGTAGCAAAGCAATTTAACTCCACGTCTTGAAGTTATTCTTCTCACTGAGCTAGACCCAGAGACCATGGATGTTAACTTCACCGCAGGGATGGTTGCTTTCTTACCCGGTTGTGGCATTTGTCTTTTGTCTATCGTAGAGTACAGCACATAGCATAGAGACAGCTGACCAGGTTCCAAACAAGCTAACACATGGGGAAGAAAAACAGCTTAGCTACAGCAACATGGAGCCCTGCATATGCTATACACACCTCACACTCTGCCAAAGACCTAGCTGAGCACTATGGTGTAGGAGGTCTGGCTGCGGTACATCAGGTAGTGCACTTAAATCCAGTTCTGATATATCCAGATTACTGCAGCATGCAACATCCTGTATCACCTTACAGCCCTCTGATGTTACACTGATGGGCACCAGCTGAGAGCCTCAAATTTTGCTTCC
The DNA here is from genome assembly GCF_000700745.2 of Antrostomus carolinensis. Taxonomy (NCBI): domain Eukaryota; kingdom Metazoa; phylum Chordata; class Aves; order Caprimulgiformes; family Caprimulgidae; genus Antrostomus; species Antrostomus carolinensis. The sequence continues at coordinate 3,128 of NW_010316823.1, read as the reverse complement.
AAAAAAGGCAAAAGGAATGCTGCATCTGACTTCTTTAACTCATATTTTTTTTATTTTTCAAGCCATAACAAGAGATAGATGTGCTCCCTGAGAGATGAGAAGCTTTTCTCTGTTAACTGTTTTTATATCTTTAGGTATCAAGTCAGGAACACACCTTCCATCACCATGTACAGTACAGCTGACAGTGAGTGTTATTTCCTGTCTGGAAACACAGAGGCTATCACATTAGCTAGCTAAAGCTGTAAAGCTCAGAAATTGCAGCCAGACATCAATATGTTCCACAGAGGGTCTCAGGTGGTAGTAACCCACCTTTACAGACACACATTAATGCATTAATCCATGGAGCTGATCCACTTCTCAAATATCAACACTGCAATACAACTGCTCTCATAAACTGTTGCAAACTGAATTAAAATGCAGCTATTTCAGAATGCTGTCCCAAAGAGAGGAATATATTTTTGAAAGGAAAACATACCATTTCCAAAAGTTTTATCCACATAAACAGACTGGTAGCCTTGAAATTCTCCCTTTAGTTGCTTTGCTGTATAGCTACCTCAGCTATTGATCTTGTCCAAACAGGTTGCTTTTGCCCTAAACAGGAAGCCTTATTGAAAGTCCTACAGGACAAAAAGGCTTCATATTTCCTAGCTTCATTGTAGTGCCACTGAGGACAGAAGATGTTCAAAGGAGTAAATGCCACCAGGTGAATAGTCACTAGGGCTTCTTTCCTGCCAGGGAAGGCCTCTTAAAGCATTCTAGTCATATCAGACTTACCATCTGCTTGAATAAACTAGCCTTTAAAATAATTTGTCAATCTATCTACATCAGCAACATTTATTTCATTAATTGGAAGAATTAGTTCTTTGTAGCAAGTCAAAGACTGTGAAGCCAAAATATACTGTACTTTCTCCCAAGTGACCCAGAGACCCTTGGACGAACTCTAGGGGTGTCATTAAAATGAATAGTTATATAGAAAAAAATAGCGGTTTCATGTTTATTTAACATAGCTACCTTTCCAAAAAAAGGAACTTTCAACATTTTAAAACATCTGGTTGCCTTATTTTTTAGTTTGTTTCTTCAGTGGTATGAGCAGAGCGTCTTCAATTTAGAAAAGACAAGTCTGTATTCTTTAGCCACATGGATGCTCTCAGGTTGCAAGCAGTGAAGGGAGATCTAGAAATACCTTTTAAAATTATTTTAGGACTGACATATTACATTTCAGAGGGCCAGGTCCTACAGTCCATTATGCTACTGAGATCAGTGAAGCTAGTCTGGAGCTATAGTTGTATACACAATACTAGTCACACCAGATACTGTTGCATTTTAATCATAAAAATATTATATAAGGTAAAGCAAGATTAATTACAACAGCTTAATTAAACAATAACTCTTTTAAATGGCTAAGATTTTTACACGGACACTATTGTAATCAAGAAGGTAAGTTACCGCAAACCTCACAAACGTACACACACACATATATACATACTTGTTTGTCCAAATACATATATATTAATAGATAAAATTATAACACTAGAAATACTGGTATATATTATGTGTTATACATGTAAGTTATACACTATGTACTTGAGAGTCTTGAAGATCTATAGTATCCATTGACCCCAAGAGCATCCTTGGAATTTTTTTTACCAGATTTCCTTGGTTGATGATCACCTTTCATAACAGGTACCAGAAATTAACCTGCTTTTGTAATAAATAGCTCATCCATCCTATCTGTGAGAATAATCACCTCTCCAATCCTACACAATATTTTCCCACCTACTCATACAATAAAGTAGACATGATCCCAAAAAGCAGCCTAAACACTCATGTTAACTTAGGTGACTACCATGAACTTTAAAACTTTCAGGATCACTGATTTCTAGCATGAAGAAATCTTACATGCAAGGCCTTCTTCCTCTTAAATACAGACCCCTGTGTTTGCATTTGTCCATGATAAAACGCCTGTTCTTCCAAGCACCCTATCAAACAGTCCTCCCTGGTCAGCAAAAAGGTCCTACCAGAAGAAAGGGTGATTACATCAGGATCTTTTTCTAACAACAACTTTGTACTTATTTCCAAATAACTGGAAGAAAAGAGTCAATTGAACAGCACTCAGCTAACAATCAGCCTGGCTGATTTCTGAATAAAAAAAGCCTTTCCTACCCTTGTGATCATAACCTTTTTATAGATACTTTTTACAAAATATTTTTAATCCTTGCAATAGGGAATGATTGATTTTATCTCCTACTAATTATCTTAATCTAATCTGTTAAATAGTTTTTCATCACATTTAACTTTACCAACAATATTTGTAATTTAATCTAGTTATTTGGCAAGAGCAGATTTAAGCAAAATTATCTTCATTAGTAACAATTACTTTACAATCTTTAGCAAATTGTATGTCCTAAGAAGATTTTAATTATTTTGTTCAGAATCAGTGTCAGAGAAGCCTGCCTACAGTTACACAGATTCTTGTGTTTATTCTCCTTAAACATAGCCTTCTACAGGGTTTTAATTTTTATTCTCTGGAATTTCTTTGATGTTTCAGAGCTAACATTTAAACTGAATTCTAGTAAAATAATTAAAATGGAATAGCAGATTCATCTCACTCAGAATCCCAAGATCTAGATGTGTTAGTATTTGTAATTTTATAGCTGTTTTCTGTAAATTTGCACAAAACTTCTTCAGGAGTCTGTTCTTGACAGATAATATGATACTTCATAGTCACCTATACAAGAAGTGTAGAACCACCTGCTTTCTGGTTCAGTTCTAATAGCTCAGCTGTCATTTTTTAAAAAGAAGTAAAACATACTCATTAAATTAACTTCAAGGCCTTAAACATTTCATTTCACTATTGAGACTTAAAATCAGGTAAATTATTTTTGCTTTCTGTTGTGGAAATTAACAGTCTCTTTGGTGTCGTTATTTATAACGCTGTGATAAGCAAGTGATATCTTTCATGCCAACTCAGCATACAATGCAATAAATTACTTTATGGCTGGTTAGACCGTAAGGCAAGGCTGGGGTGTTTAACAACCACAAAAAGCTGTTTATTGCATATACAGTACATTGCTGCTGACACTAGATTTTCATAGGAAAAAGTATTCATAGAATCATAGAATCATAGA
>NW_010316822.1:0-1854 GCF_000700745.2 Antrostomus carolinensis | reverse complement strand
TCAAATATGATGGATAATGGCTTCGCAACTTAATTCGCCAGTTCCCTCAGGACCCGTGGCTGCATCCCATCAGGTCCCATGGACTTGTGCACCTTCACGTTCCTTAGGTGCTCCCAAACCTGATCTTCTCCTACAGTGGGCGGCTTTTTGTTCTCCCGGACCCTTCCTTTGCTTTCTAGGACTTGGGCAGTGTGGCACGACCTCTTGCCCGTGAAGACTGAGGCAAAAAAGTCATTGAGCACCTCAGCCTTCTCAGTGTCCTGGGTGACCAGATCTCCTGTTGCCTTCTGGAGAGGGCCCACATTTTCCCTAGTTTTCTTTTTCTTTGCAACATACCTATAGAAGCTTTTTTTGTTGCCCTTGATATCTCTGGCCAAATTTAATTCTGTCAGGGCCTTGGCTTTCCTAACCTGATCACTGGCCACTCAGGTAATTTCTCTGTATTCCTCCCAGGTTACCCGTCCTTCTTTCCACCCTCTGTAGGCTTCTTTTTTGATCCTAAATTTGTTCAGGATCTTCCTGTCCATCCATGCAGGGCTCCCGCTGTTTTTGCCTGCCTTCCTCTTTGTTGGGATGCATCACTCCTGGGCTTGGAGGAAGAGATCTTTGAGTAAAATCCAACTGTCCTGCACCTGAACTAGTGGTCTGCAAAGCAGCTAGCATACTGTAATTTATGTAAAAAATTATTTTAAAATGTGTGACATGGTAAGGTATATGCCTCCAGCCATGTCATTTTAGAACCTGTGCATAAACATCTCAACTCAACTTACTTGTTTCCTAGCTTGATAATCAAAATAGTCATTCCAAATAGCTATTGGAAAGTGGCTGATAGATATGACCATCCAGGCTAAATCTAAAATAAAGGAAGAAAGCCTGACTTCAGGACAATCTCATTTGCCCATTCACGTAAGTTTCAAAAAAAGAGAAAAGGTACAGTCACAGAGAGGTAAAGTGGAGAAACTACATGTTATAGGATCTTTGTGGGATGCTCTCTACGCTGAGGTTGCCTGGGAGGCCTTTTGTTTTCACAAAGTCAAATAGAGTCCACCAATATCCCGAGTGTACACCCTTAAAATATATGTGATGAAACAACCTGTATTTCAACACAAAATTTATCACATTCTTTTCTTTCGCATTCCCCTATGAAAGAGAAAGCATGAAATTTTCTATCAGTATTCATTTAGTCTGTTTTCATCCACTAGCATTAAGGAACAATTTTCAAGATAATTAATTTTTAATGAACATTTCACTTTGTCATGTAAATTTTCATCAACAATGGAACATGGCACGTAACCCATTGAAAAAAGCTAGGGAAATATGAAAATATTTTGGCATGCTGTAAAAAGCCACTAAGTTGCAAACATGAAGCAGTTGCATAAAATAATTTTAAAGCTATGAGCCACTGTAAGCATAATACAAATATTGATTTTTACTTTGGAAGAAATTAGTATATACTGAATATTTAATAATGGAACAATTGATAGGAAACACACTGATTCCAACCCAAAATATCTAGTGAATTAACACTATCTAACAGCAATAAGTATACATACCAGCTAAGAAATAAAAATGAGCCTACCAATATGATCATGACTGCACAGATGTTATTTAGTTTGTCAAAAATAAAACATGGACTTTTTACGTCCTTTGATATTCCTTTGTAGATGCTACATTAAAGAAAATGTCAGCTCAGCCTCTACAGATCTCTGAAAACACTACATTCCGCTTACTTGGGTTTCTTACTATTTCAGAGAGAGAGATGTGAATCACACAATCACATACAGAATGTTAGGGGCTGGAAGATTGATCAGGAGATCATCTACTCCAACCCCCCAGCCAAAGCAGGTTCCCTAC
>NW_010316821.1:0-1558 GCF_000700745.2 Antrostomus carolinensis | reverse complement strand
TGCCACCCACCCAGTGACCACAGCTCCTGCCCAGGGCCCTGGCTTACCTCCTGTGGGAGCCAGTCTGTTTAACCCCCAGATCCGGAAAGCAGTTTGTGAGTAGATGTGACAGCTGGTGGGTGCCTCTGACATGCCAGGAGACAGACATTCGGGTGCTGGGCTTTGGCTGGTGCCCTGGGAGAAGGTGTCAGGGAGAATTTCGTAGCGAGTGGCAGGACAACATCAGCATGGGATGAGAGACAACGCTCCGAGAGCCCTGGCTGCGTTTCGGGTGCCTTTGTTAGATGAGCTCGTGCGGGCTGAAGTTTGCAGGGCTGAACGGCCCAAGCTGAGCCTGAGCTGCCTGGAAAGCGTCACCTTATTTTCCCTGTGCTGGGCTTAGCTGTTCACCTCGTGCCAAGCTGCGAGCTGCCATGGTGGAGGAAAGGAGGCTTGGCTTTGAAGCAGGAGATGAGCAGAGGCGATGTCTGCGTGCACGCATCTCTAAGCAATCGACCTCTGATCCCTCTAGCATGGAACAAGAGTAACAAGGCAGCAAGCCCTCAGCGAGCATTAGCAGTTCCCCTCCCCTTCCCTTTCCACTGTTGTCCCCAATATCTTTCAAAAATGAGCAGAAGCAGAGTCCTGCAGCGTGTTGGACGCTGGAGCCTTCAGCCGTCGCCTGCAGTTGTCGCAAATGTGGGTGTGCGATGGGCGTGCAGATGTGCGATGTGCCCGCACTTCCAGGTGCTGCTGGCTGCAGGATGGCCCGTTTTCAGCATCTGATGAAAAATTAAACACCCATGGTTTTGAGAAGTGTCACATCTTTGACAAGAAGTCATGTTTTCCTGCTGTTCAGGCAGGAGTAGTTAGTGCTGGAGCTGCCAAAATTTCCATCGATGCCCCTCACATCCCAAGCCCCAGCCGCTGCCTTTTCCCGGCTGCTCTATCCCGGCGCCGTGCAGAGGGCAGCCACCTCCATCTCAGTGCCAGGGCAGCCACCTCGATGCCGTCAGTAAGTTTTTCTTAAGCCACCATGACCGCTTGTGTTTTTCAGATACCTGCCCCGTGACAGGCACATTCCTCAGCTGCACCACATCCACTCAGCTCCAGCTCACGCAGTAATTAGCCAAGTGTTTCCTGGCTGCCTTTAATTACAGCCGCAACTATTTCCCTTGCTCTAACGTAACGCCTCTAAATGACAGCAAAGTGTTTTGGGCCTTGTCCCACACAGAGCACGGTCCCAGCACTTGTGATGCCACCGCACACCGGCAGCCACTGATTTGAACCCAAAGGGCTCATACCCCTTCCCTGAGTCACATTTTTAGGATTTGACCTCAAAATTTGCCTGTGCTAGGAATTAGCGGTGTCTCTCCGGCACCCAGCTGAGAGACACCCGGCTTCATAAACCAGCCAGAAGGGCAGGACCCTCCTTAAATCTGTATTTGACTCTGTCTCTCAGCTGTACTTTGCCTTGTCCTGTGGCAAAGCAGCTCAGCTGGCACACGCGCTTGCTGCCCTGACATTCTCACGCTGCTGGCAGCGTGGTGGGTGGGCATCGAGCCCGCCTGCCCGCAGG
>NW_010316820.1:0-2660 GCF_000700745.2 Antrostomus carolinensis | reverse complement strand
AGGCCAGGCCAGCCCTTCCCACAGCAGCACCTTCTTACCCACTGCTGGTCAAGGGAGCTCTTCATCCACCCCAGTTTGGGATGGATGCAATCTATGCCCCAGAGAGAAGCACATGAGAGAAAACAAGATCTTGCTGTATCCCTTAATACTGAGAAATTTTGGAAGGCAGCAGCAAACCGTGCCTGAAGAGCCCATGAATCTAGAGGTTCCCAATGAGACAGAAATAGCAGAGGAAGATTTGAAGAATATAGACGTCTGTAATAAAAAAGGGTGTAAACAACCAAATGGGGTCACAGAGGAATAGCGCTGGAGCAGCAAGCGAAACAAAAATAGCAGGAAAAGAAAGATAAATAAAAAATTCCTAAAATATATGAGGAGCAAACAGACTGACAAGGAAACAAGAGGGCTATTGAGTGGAAAAAGGAGAAGAGTCATGCAGAGGCAACCAGGCTAGGCCAGGGATTTCATTCAGCCCCAGAGGGGAAGGCACAGGGAGGAAAGAAGACAGTTGAACTATTTCACTGCAGCAGCAGCAAGGAGGGGAAAAGGAAGACGGTTTTGTCAGGAAATTACAACAACCTGCACTTAGGAACAGCAGCACCAGCCGAGCAGTTTCACGTTCACGCTGGAAGACAGGTGACACGCCTGGCCTGTTTTTCCACCAGGGTGGATGTCTGTGGGATCTTCCTTCCCATCCCCTACCCCACCACTCACCATTCCCCTGCTCTGGTGGCTTGGTCTGGCCTCCAGCTCTTTCAGCTAGATGAGACTACTTTGGGATGGCAAGGAGTGTGGTGGCAGGTAAAAAGGGGGTTCAGTAATTCCTGCACTGGGGAGGTGGCCGGATTTGTACAGCCCTGGGTGAAGATGGAAGCAAGTCACTGACTCTCTTACTGCTTCCTGCTCCACCTCCACTGCTGCTGTGGGAGCTCCTCTGAAGTCTGGTGCTGTCCTCTCCCAGAGATTCCTGCCTGTGGACTTTCCATTGTTCCCAGCTCCCTGAAATCCAGCCACCACAGAAGAGGCACTTATGTCCACGGAAATCCTTCTATGGCTCAAACTACATGGGATTTGCACACACAGCAAAGGCAAGAACCCTCTTCCTCCCCCCTTACTTCCATACCTCACTCTGCCCTGTCTTCCTCAGACAAAAAAAATTCCTGTGACAGGTAAGAAGGGGCAAAGATGACTTATGGAAAAAGACATCTCTTTGCACAAGGTGGTTCCCAACCTCTGACAAAAAGGACAGTATGTTCAATACCTAAATAACAAGCCTGGGATGCACACAGCCTAGCCCAGAACACAGTAGGACCCACTGTCAAAAGGCAGAGCAAGGGGGCCAGGAGATGAGCCTGGAAAAACTCAAAGACAAGTAAAATGCCAACAGGTAGCAGAGCACTTACTGAAAAAGATAGAAAGAAGGAGGCAACAGGAGCCTGGGAAAGAGCCTCCATTCCCTGCACGGAGCTGGACACCACATATCACTGGGTGAACAGAAAGGGCCCAGCTGCAGAGCCCATCTCTGCTCCAGTGGGCACCAGGAGCATGTACATGCTGTGATCATAGTATCATAGAATGGTTAGGATTGGAAGGGACCTTCAAGCTCATCCAGTTCCAACCCCCCTGCCAGCAGCAGGGACACCTTCCACTAGACCAGGTTGCTCAAAGCCTCATCCAACCTGGCCGAGAACACTTCCAGGGAGGAGCAGCCACAGCTTCTCTGGCCAACCTGGGACACTGTCTCACCACCCTCATAGAGAAGAATTTCTTCCTAATATCTCATCTAAACCTCCCCTCTTTCAGCTTAAACCCATTTCCCCTCATTCTGTCATTAACAGTGATGGCTGGTTGCTACTGAGATGTTTTGACTAAGGGCTGAGGATCTTCATCCCCCACCTGAAGTGAAGTCAGTCCTGCTTCCTTCTGCAGACAGACAGCCAAGACTCCCCCATGCTAACCCCAACTCTTCACCTAGCACAGAATGGGCCTGAAGAAACAGCAGTTCAAAAAAAGGTGGCGTGGTTGTACTTTTTAATTATCATTGTTATTTACTATTTATCTAACATTTTTATACCCACCCATAGTAAGTTTGGTGCTTCCAAACCACTCTCTGTAACTACCAAGGTTTGTAACTTACCTTTCCAATGCAAGCCGTGGCTCTCACCTAACATGATCATAACAAAATCCAGGTTGGCAGAGACCCCAGGAGGTCTCTGGTCTGACCTTTGGCTCAAATCAGGGTCTGCTCTGAACTCAGTTACTTGGGATTTTATCCAGGCTGGTCTGGTAACCCTCCAAGGATGCAGGAGACACAACCTCTCTGACCAGCCTGTTCCACAACATGGGGAAAAGCTTTTCCTTCAACACAGCCTCAGCCTCTCTTCTTTCCACTTTACACCCATTATCTCTCACTTCCCTGCCACTGTGAACTGCCTGGCTCCATCTTCCCCATCACCCCCTCACAGGGGCCCTGGGGCTGCCACCAGGTCCCCCTGATGCCACCTCAGGCCCTGGAGCTGCCGAGGTGAGGAGGGGCTGAGGCAGCGGGGCCAGTGCTGGACCTGCTCCCGTTTATCCACGTCCCTCCTGGGGACAGGGACACGCACGGCCCAAAAACTGTCGGTTGAAGGTTTAAAAATCCTCCAAGCCTGGGTCACACT
>NW_010316819.1:0-2365 GCF_000700745.2 Antrostomus carolinensis | reverse complement strand
CCCTTCCAATCCAAACCAGTCTGTGACTCTAGAAGGTGACACTGGGCTGGAGGGGCAGGACACAGAGGTTGGGGCTGTGGGAGGTGCTGAGCTGCCCCAGTCAGGGACCTTGGAGCAGAGCCAGAGTTGGAAGGTCACTGGTGAGGACACAGAGGGTGAGAAGGAGGAGAGATAAGGACAGACCGAGGGACCAGGGTGTGCAGCCAGAGCCAGGGATGAGGTCTGTGTGGCTGGACTGGTAACTGGAGGAGGAAGAGCAAGAGAGAGCAAAGAGAACGGTGTAAATTTTGGGAGGGGATAACCCGGTGGGTTTGGTGGGGACTGGACACAGACCGAACCGGGTTTCATAAAGAAAAACCATCCCCTGAACCACGTTTTCAAATGCTGTGTGGGAAACAGCCTGTGGAGAGAGCGAGGTGCAAAATGGATGCAGCCTTCATTTTGGCAGCAGCAGGAGCTGCCGTGCAGGTGGCTGAGGCTGGTGACTTCCTTCAGCCATGTTTGAAGTGGAACTGAGTGTTTATTTCTTTACTTGCTCTCCAGCCCTTCCTCTTGGAAGGAAATCATCACACCCTGGAAATGAAATCGCATCAGTGGAGTTCCCTGTTACCTGCACAGCCATTAAAAGGGTGTCAGGAAATGAGTCCAGGCTGAGAACAGGAATTAAAATCATCCTGCATCTCGTAGCCAGACTCGATCCGTTGGCTGGCAATGCTGAGGTCCTTTAGTTCCCATATCAATATAAATTTTTAAATAATCTTCTTCCTCTTTTCTTAGTTGCTGGGTAAAAAAGGAAGCTTCTCTTTTGCCCTCTCTTAGTTTGAAAAACAGGAATTACATCTCCAGAGACTTTCAGTGACGTTTGCTGAAGCAGGTGCTGCTTGTGTTACTCATTTCAGGCGAGTGCAGTGCTGGTGTAGCATCAGCGTGGCTGTGCTCACCTGTGTTCCCCTTCATTTCCAGGTCATGATAGATTACAGGAGTCATCCTGCACCAGGAAATGGTTGTAAAATTAATGTTAAATAATTAAGGTGATTGTGGGGTTCTCAGCTTACCCGAGAATTAATTAATAGGATGGAAGAGCAATTTAGTAAAGCAGTGTAATGGCACTAGCAGAGGTGCTGAGCATCATCCTTCTGATTTAGATACAACAAAACCACCTTTCTAGGTGAAATTCTGCTTGTGTGGTGGCTGTTGTGAGGAAATCACAGCAAAACATGCCAGTGGGAGCTGTGGGGTTGTTAATTAGAGACATGCTCGTTAATAGCTTGCAGCCAGCTGTAGGGATAGGGAAATGGAAGGAGATCTCTGGTATGAAAATGGGGATGGACTAAGATGGAATAGGTGATGATCCTTTTCTGCCTCGCTTGAGGGCAGTTTCTGTGTCTTCTACAGAAAAATTCAGACTGAATTTGGGCATTGAGGGTCTGGTTTGCTGCAGGAAAGTTCAGTGCAGGGACCAGTGTGGGATACTTTTAGGAAAACAGGAGTTCTGGCAGCTTCCAGGTCAGGATTTCCATCCAGTCTAGAAGGTCAGTGCAGTGTGATTTGGGATTACGATGTAGCCTGCCTTTCCTAAATTATTTTTGTGATAATTGGAAGAGAAATGTGCTCGAGCGAGTCCATCCCTTAATAGAGACAACGTCTGAGGTCAGAATAAATTACATTTTGGAGTTAAAAGGCTCATTCCCACCTTCAGGAAGGTTACAAGGAAGCCTAAATGAAAGCAAACTGCTTAATGGGCGTCTGATCAAAAATGTCCTACTTTAGCTGCCACTTGTCTGCTGCTGGTATGTACCAAACGAGCTCGGTGACCTTGAGGCTTTTCTTGCTGCCTGTGCTGGCAGATGCCCTGGCAGATGAGCTCTGCTTCCCCAGGAACGAAAGGATTTCAGCGGGCTGTGGTTCAAACTCGTGATCTTTCTTCCTCCCTGGTTGTCTCTCCGGACGGGTAATGTGCAGCCAGGGTTTGTTTTACTGCAGAGATCAGGGAAGGTCTGAGACTGAGGGGAATTAGATGGGATAGATCTGAAATAACCTGACCTGCAGCAGTACAAGTGACCAAGCTGTGTGCCTTCCTGCACCTCAGGCTATTAAATGTTTCTTGATGCACTTTGTAGGAGCTAAAGAGCTTTATCTCAGACACTGTGGTTTTCACTGCCCCGCAGGTAAAAGGGGGAGAAGTCAAGGGAAAGGAGTGAAAAGTGTCAGTGAAAATGTTGTGAAGCAGTGATCTCTTGCTGTTCCTACCTGCTTTGGAGGAGTATTGTGGTAGGATGTGAGGTGGAGCTTGACAGGATTATTAGTAGATGCAGAAATGATAATATGGGGTGGTGGTGTCACTGGGGCAGCACTGGGCTGGCAG
>NW_010316818.1:0-2698 GCF_000700745.2 Antrostomus carolinensis | reverse complement strand
GTCCCTTCCAACCCAAACCATTCGATGATAATGATACCTGTGACAAGTACATCTGCAGCTGCTGCGGTGCCAAAACACTTGGTGGCAACCTCGGCCTTTGCACTCCAGACAATGTAATGAAACCTCTGTCCCCGTGACTGCAATTATTGGAGCTAATTTTGTGGGGAAAGAAGCCTGGGATAACCTGATCGTCTGTTGTGGAGCAATGAGAACCTGAATGTTTCTCATTGCTGCTATTAAAAAGCCACGTCCCTCTCCACCCCGCAGCTACACGAGTCTTCCCGAGCACCCGCCTTGAACCGTGACATGCAAACAGCTCTTAATGAGCCCCACGTCTTTTCTCATGTTGGAAGAAGTATTTCTCTGACAGCAGAGGCGTATCCATTTGGGATTAAGCAGAGCAGTTCAGCTGTGAGCTGGGTAACAGGCAACAGGGACTCGGAGGAGGAGTTCAAGCGCTCAGCATCACAATTAGCCTGAACATTGAGAACAGCTCTGCCCTACCTCCTCCACCAGGATTTCACCCCTGAGCCTGATGAGTTAGCAATGGAAATAAGAAACAGATCCCATCTCTGCTGTAGGTCCCCCTCACACAGCAGTGAAGGTCCAGGAGAGGAGAGAGCCGGAGGGAGGACTGGGGTGTGGACAGCGTGTAAATTGCTCGCCTGCGAGCCCACTGCCTTCAAACCACGGCCAGGGTGGTGGACACCAAAAGAAAAAAAGCAGTTGGCAAATTCACCAGCAGCAGATGCTGGGCTTGTCAGCACCTGAGGAGGTGTTCTCACACATCCTATGATCACTGAGCATTTGGAGGAATGAAAAGGGGTAAGTTTGCAGCCATGGAAGGAAGACACCAGGAACAGAAGGGTTACTGCAAGGAGAGAAACTCTAAAAAGCAGAAGGAGATGAGTCAAAAGAGAGGAACAAGCTAAGGGACAGGAACGGCAGTGCCTCTGAGCACAGGCACAGCTGCTTTGTGGCAACATGAAATAAAGCAGAAGATACCACAGTGATTGTGAGGGGAATTGATATCACGTACGTCGCTATCTCTGACCTCTGTGCAAACAGTCCGGTGAGCACTGCTGGGGTCACAGGTGCCGGGAGGTGCTGCTGGCACATCTCTCTCCAATTCAAGGAGAAGCCCATCCACTTCCCAGGGTCAGCCCGGGATCCCCACGCCAGATGAAGGCAGCCCCAAGGGAGATGACCCCTGGGCAGCACTGCTCTGGTCTCAAAGCAACATGACAGTGTGACAGCAGCTGGAAACTGCATAAAATAGAAACTGCAGCAAACACTATTTGAAAAATAAATATCCCCATGGTCCCAGCACCCCCCACCCCATCCCTCAGCTCCCCCGGGGTCCCAACACCCCCACAGCCATAGCTAAGGCAATGTCACCTCTCCTTGCAGGCGGCCTCAGCAGGGCATTGCCACATAGAATCACAGAATGGTTTGGGTTGGAAGGGACCTTAAAGATCATCCAGTATCAACCCCCCTGCCATCAGCAGGGACACCTTCCACTAGATCAGGTTGCTCAAAACCTCATCCAGCCTGGCCTTGAACACTTCCAGGGAGGGGGCATCTACAACTTCCTTGGGCAACCTGTTCCAGTGTCTGACCACCCTCACAGTGAAGAACTTCTTCCTAACATCTAATCTAAACCTCCCCTCTTTCAGTTTAAACCCATTTCCCCTTGTTTTGTCATTAACTGCCCTTATGAAAAGTCCTTCCCCAGCTTTCTTGTACATGGTCAAAGCAAAGGCCTGCAGCACACAGCACTGATGTTACAGACACTGAATAAGTGATAACGCAAGTGAAAAGTGTCACCACCCAAAATCACCATCTCATATTCGATTATTATAAATATATAGCTTTCTTATTATGAAAAATAAGCTGCTGCAGAGTTCACCATCTATCTCAGAGGAAGGCACTGAAGGACTTGGACACAATTTGCTGGAAAAGGCAGAGCACTTATTAACCAAGGTGTTGTGGGAAAGCCCCAGCTCTGCCATACACCTGCACATAGAGCTGTGGAATTAGCTCAGCTGTGCTGAGCTCCCCAAGCCAGCTCGGGCCCCAACACCATGCAATTCAAGCAACGCGGAGCTCGTGCTCACATGCTGAAAGCTACAAAAACCACACACAGAACTCATCCCATGACCTGAAGCTGTCAGACACATGAGCTTGTGTTTTTTTCCCTCTTCAACAGCCTCGGGCTATGTTTATTTTTCAGTCAAACCCCACTGCTTTCCAGGCAAGGAAGTATGTGCAGAGCCTGCCTGAGCTTTCACAAGCAGAGCCAGCTCTGCCCTTTGCCTAACACCTCACCTGGAGACACGGCAGCATTTCATTTATCCTGCTTGTCTCAGAAACCAGAAACGGAGCTGGCCTTCATGTTCACTCTCAGCCATTTAAATTAAGATGACAGCATAGGTAGCAAGGTTTCCTTCAAGAGGAGAGAGGCCACTGCAACTTAGCGTGGTACATCCATGCTGTTTCATCAGCACAGTCAAATGGCAATTTCCTGTGTTTACTAGAAAAGTCAGTATTGCACTTGCAGAAGGTTTGGGGACAAGATGAATTCGGCTGTGCCTCCCACCAGCAGCTGGACAGGGTTTAAGTCAGTGGTGGCAAGTGGGTTTTTGTTCCTGCATATGTATAACAACTCCAGGCTCCAGTACAGGTTGGGAAATGATCT
>NW_010316817.1:0-2590 GCF_000700745.2 Antrostomus carolinensis | reverse complement strand
GGGGTGCATCAAGCACTGCACTGCAAGCTGGGTGAGGGAGGTGATTGTCCTGCTCTGCACTGGTGTGGCCTCACCTCAAGTACTGGGTGCAGTTTTGGGTGCCACAGTATAGAAAGGATATAAAGCTACTGGAGAGTGTCCAGAGAAGGGCCACTAAATTGGTGAAGGGCTTAGAGGGAAAGTCGTATGAGGAGAGGCTGAAGTCGCTTGATTTGTTCAGCCTGGAGAAGACTGAGAGGAGATCTCATCGCAGTCTAGAACTTCCTCACAAGGGGAAGGGGAGGGGCAGGTGCTGATCTCCTCTCTGGCGACCAGTGATAGGAGCAGGGGAAATGGCAGGAAGATGCACCAGGGGAGGTTTAGGTTGGACATTGGGAAAAGGTTCTTCACCCAGAGCGTAGTGGAGCATGGGAAGAGGCTCCCCAGGGAGGTGGTCATGGCACCAAGCCTGACAATATTCAAGAAGCATTTGGACAACGCCCTTAGACACAGGGTCTGAATCTTGTGATTGTCCTATGCTAGGACAGGAGTTGTACCCAATGATCCTTGTGGGTCTTCTCCAACTCATATCATTCTATGATTCTATGAATTCAGAACCTAAACTTCATCAATGTACACTTCCACCATGGGTTCAGTTTTACAGAGTCAATCCCATATACCAGCTTGCTAACGCCAGAAAAGGCAGTCACATTCCTTCATTCCTTGAACACAAACTCTTGCCACTTTGTGCCACCTCTGAATGCCCACCTGACCTCTCACAGAGCAGATTCGGCTTGCCCAAATAGCAAAAAAAGGTAATATAGTCCATACATGTTAGAGAAAAAAACAGTACTGTAACATTGCGTGCTCTTGCAGGCTTTCTTGCTTATAGTAAAAGAACCAAAATAAGTGCAATTGAGAGTTTCTGCAGTTTTATTCTAAGCTCTTAGTTATACTGTTTTTCACAAGGGACATTAGACACCAGTTGTGACTTTGGTCAAGAGTTACCAAGTTTTAGAACTATACTATCAATACAGTTAGTGAATCATGTCAATAAAGAGCATTTAATATCTTTTATAATATTAGAATGAAAGCCTCCATTTAATTTGCAAAGAAAACGGGGTGAAGGAACAATGGACCCTTAATACCATATATTGAATAAAAATTCTACACCTTGCAGTGCTAATCAGTATTGATTAGCTTGGTCTTCATTAAACACTTACAGATTTTCTGGAAGTGAAAAGTTCATAATTTTCTTTACTGGAATTTTCTTTACTGGTTCTCTGCCTACCAAGAAAACACACCAAAACAGAAATCCCAAAACTCTTCTACACCAAATAAAAATAGCAGAACAATGGATTCATGTGCCCGAGACCTCTTGGGAAAGTGCCATTACACTAATACCTCATTGCTAGGACACTACCACAACAGGCTCAAATTTACTTTGAGATTCAAGGGAGTATATGTGTTGGCAATGGTGAGGTGTTATTATGGTTCAGCTACAGCGGAAAATCATATCCTGCAGCATTAATCTACACCATTGTTTAGTCACAAGATGATCTATGGCCTCAGGAGTGAGTGCACTAAAACAAAGTTTGTCATTGTGTCAGCAAGACTGGAGAAACCGACTTCGGCAGCTCCTCGTGGCTTTAGTGACTTCCCACAAGCTCTGTGCAGCGATACAGAAATCATTGCCATGGGTGGGTTTGTTGTTTTGTTTTTGTTTGTTTTGTTTGTTTGGTTGGTTGGTTTTTTTAGCACAAGCAGATAAAAATATTAATACTATGGACTATACTGAATGTTTAAGGAACTATTTTGCTCTTTGAAGTATATACACACAGTTGCCTCCTATCATTTGCAATTGCTCAACATCTTTGTACTGAAGTGACTACTTTGTCATAGCATCTCTTTGCACTGACATTCAGGATTTAGATATTTTCAGTTGGTTTTTTAAGAAAATGTTCTCTCTCAACGTGGTATTTAATTTTCTGTTACGTATCTTCCCGGCATCACGAGAAAAGAGTTAAACTTTTATCCAGTGGCTTTTACAGATCCCCAAATTCTTGGTTGGAGTAAACCTGAAGGAGTGCCGGAGCAACTAAAACTCCACAACCTGGGAGACAGCCGCAGACTGTGACTGCTCAGTGACTCAGGTTTTTTAATAGTTGTCTGAGCAATAATTACATCATTCAGAGTTATGTCTTTTTAATAGCTACTTTTAAAAAAAATAATAATTAAAAAAAATTCTTCCCGCAGGGGTGTTGTTTCTGTGAAGCAGGAAAGAATGAAAACAGCCACTGAGACATCAGTTCCACTTCTAAACCCTCAAGTATGCATGATGAAGGCACTTCTCTCCTAGGGGTTTTTTCCTTTTTTATTTTTCCTCATGAATAAGCTTGGGGCCATGTTCCGGTGTCTCTGGAGAAAATGGCCTCGTACATTTAGCCTCTGGTTCTACAAACACCAATTTACATTCTTATCATTAAGTCAGCAAAACTAATCACAGGGGCAAAGCGGTGACACACTGCAAACGCCCGTCTGCAGGTCTGACATCTGTGACTGATGTGCCGGGAGGGGGAAGAGGGAGCCCCACCAGCACCGAGACCCCCAG
>NW_010316816.1:0-8450 GCF_000700745.2 Antrostomus carolinensis | reverse complement strand
AGGGTGAATCCACCCAAACCACCACAATGTGGCCCATCAATTTCTCTGTAGCTATCAACTCATTAGTGGTACATTCTGTGCAGTGAAACACAGCAGAGGTGTTACACTTACGCCATAAGTGAATTAAATTAACTCAGCTTGCAATTTCAGGGTGTAAGGACTAAAACTAACCACTGTATTTTGGGCAATTAGAACATAGCCACAGACTCAGTACAAGCAGCACCTGGGATCCTCACCTGCCCATCTGCTGCTTCTGGCTTAGGCAGGGTTTTCCTACTTGTTAGCTCTTAGCCTCTGTCATGCAGGGGACTTACCCATGTGTTTACTGTTGCATGCACCACTTTGAGACCAAGGTCTACCTCACCCTAGTATGCTGCCTGTCCCTTGACCCTAGATCTATAAGAAGTTTTGAAACCTTTGGCTAAGGATTCCATAGCTCAAGCTCAGGACGTGCTGCCAGATAAAATATAGGGAACAGGACCAAACTCAGACCCAGGCTAAACACTCTGCACATCATCCAGTAAAGCAAAGTTTCAACCATGGGTTGAAGCATACACTTCCAACTCAAGCAGGAAGTAGAGATAGGTCTGTACTCCACCTTTACACAAAACCTTCTACACCAACTGCGTCTAATCTAGGGAAGTGATTCTTGACTAGAAACAGGAAAGGAGGTTAAGAAGTAGACCATTAAGGAAATAATTAAGAAAGAAAGCTATCCCAGTAGAACACTTATCAACAGAAACAGATCTGAATTAATGCTGTCCGTGAATATAATATATCTTCAAATATCTCCCATATAGTTGTAAATCAGTTTTGTACTTTTGAACAGTGATATTCATTCTTCAGGACAATTTTTTTAAATAGCCAAATTTAAATTTGAGCTGGAATACATACATAAATGATGGGAGTGAGCTTTGAAAGATAGCAGCACATAGGAGCAGAGCTACAACTAGGTGACTGGCTACAGACCTGCCTCACCACAGCAATTTTAGACTAATTGTCTCCGCAAGGTAAAAAAAATAAAAAAATAAAAAAATCAAAATCAAACCCATCATCTTAGGGAATGAGAAAGCATGAAAGAGACGCACTGCACAGCAAATTTTCTCACCAACATCACAGAGTAGACCCTTTTCCACAGGCATTCACTCAGAGCACAGATACATGTAGATGATGACATGACCTCAATTCTAGCTTTCTCCTGGCAAAGGAAGACAGGCATTGGTTCCCCGGTGCAAGGCAGCTGTAAGAGAATTGGACTGCCTTTTAGAAATAAAGGATAAAGCTGCTTCTCGCCGCCTTCCCCACTGGACTGGAATAGGTGATTCTTTGACTCAGGGCTTCAAAAGGCCTTTATGACCAGTGGGTCTTTTTGAACCTGAATTTAAATGCTTTTTGAGGAACCAAAAGTGATTTTAAGTAGACTTCTCACACTTCAGACTCTCCAGTCAATCCATGATCACCTTCAGAGGAATTCATTGAAAGATGCAGATACTGCAGTGGGGCTGACAAAAACAGGTAGGAGTATTTTTTTCCACAGTTCTATTGCCTGATTTTTCTATCACTAACCGTGGCTATTAGCATTTCCTATTGACACATTCTTAATTTCTAAATATTTCCTGTAAGCATAATTTATCAGAAATCAGGTTCCATTTTTCATAGGGCTGAAACAAAACATGCAAAGTACAAATGCTATCATTAAAGCACTGGTTTTGCAATATTAAAAAAACCCAACATGGGTAATTAAGCTTCTGATTCTACTGTGTCATTATCAAATACAAACACTGCAAATTCCTTACAATTTCCAAATGACTGTGGAACCTGATCTGCTATTAATAAAGTTTCCCAATCACCACATAGATCTAAGATACAAATGACATTGGATGTAAAAATCCATAAATAATTATAAAAAACCAATGTTCCTGTATATCTCAGTTCTCTTACTGATAATTCAGAAAAGCATCAAGTGTAGCAAATTTAATTCCTGGCTCTTTGTATGCACAGTAAAGATTTAGGTAACAGATCTATTTTAAATCAGCAATATATGGGCACTCATCTGCAGTCTCTCCATAAATCAAGCAATGAGATTCAGCCAGTTCACAATATAAATCTAAGATAGAAACTCCAAATAGCAGATAAGCAATTCATTCTTTCGCAGTACAAGTGGGAGGCATAAAACATTTCTGTCTATCCAGATAGGTGACTTTTTTCCCCAAAGGTAAAAATAATGATATGCAAGTTACTTTTGCTCAAGTACAAAAGAAAAAGGGTTTTTGGAAGGAGGATGGTCCACATTTATAGGACTTAAGTACTGACCTACTCAGCACTTCTAAATACTTCATAGTCCATAATCTAGAAATGGAGCTAGTGTCCAAGATCCTATACACAGAATAAGGAAGAATTTGGACCCATAGTGCACTGCAACTGAGATTTGCACACTCAATATAACTCCAGCATAAACCTTGTGTGAATGTAACAGCTGAGAAAACATTTATACCAACCACCCACATCTCAGAATCAAAGCAAAGTAAAAGGCAGCAAGAGTATCTTCAAAAAATCACCTAGTGAGATTTGCAAGAGTTTGTTTATTGGAGCCCTCAGTTTTCTAACAAGGGTAGATAGGGTCTTCCTGGATTACTTCTTACAGTTCAGGTTTCAAATAACAAAAGAGTATTATAGATTTCCAAGGGTTTTATTGAAGCTGGTCCCACTTGTATAAAGCTACTTATTGTGATTGGCTACATTTCACATGCAGAATAATAATAAAAATATCACTACCATAACATGAAAATAATACAGTCCTGAGCTCAAGGCATCTTGCCTCTCAAGAGTAACAAGGAATTGAAACTACTCAAAGTTAAACATTAGACTGCTTAAAGTTAGAAAATAACCTTCTTCAGTAATTTTTAAAGTATATATGATGTAAGGGAAGTGTTTTAGGCTCCAACAGTATGTCATGAAAATGATGTGTGTAGTATTTCCCTGTTAGAGCTTGAAACTAAGTGGATCACTGCTCCACAATTAAGACAAACACTGGAAGCCACAAGTCCAGAAGATCTGCAGCATGGAAACCTAGAAAGTTATTTTCAGTTTTTCCCCTTCAGGATGCAAAAAACAAAACAAAGCAGAAACAGAAAATTACAAAAATTTATTTGGATAAGACATTTCTGTTTGTATGCTTTACACCATTCACATCTAAAGAAGTCAACTTTGATGTTTCAGTGCTGCCATATTTCACCTTCAAAGTCATCAGTTTTAAATAGTGGGTTTTGACATTCTTACATGCTAATTAGCAAGTGATCGAAGTCAGAGAAGCTGAAGTTTATTATTTGTCAAGTATTTTTACTCCTAACTCAAGGAATGCAGGATTGAGGCTTGCCAACACTAACTGTTTGATAAAGATTAAAGTAGCAGTGGCATTGTGATGTCTAATTCATTTGGCTTATGAATCTGAAGTATTTCTGCTTTAGCAACATGAACATAGAATAAATTAACAACAAGAAGCCATGAGCATGCATAGTTGTGCATAAACCAAAAAGAACAGCTTATCTACAAGTATTGTAGCTACAGCATCATAAAGCAATGGAAACGTTGCAAGCAACAAGACACCACAGTCTGGGGTGTTGTAGGGGGTTTTTTGAGTTGTTTTTTTTTTTGTGTGTGTGTGGTTTGTTTGGGGTTTGGGTTTTGTTTTGTTGTTTGTTTGGTTTTTTTTAAAGAAAGCTTAGCTCCTTAAACAAATTAGGAAACTCAGGAATAAGAACTCTTTTGATGCCTGCATTGACATATGACATGTCACAAGGCTGAATTCAAGCATCCAAAAGAGAAGACCATTGGGTTAGAACCAGAAGAACAGCTAGTCAAAAAGTTACTTGTCTAAAAAGAAAGATTAGGTAGTAGACTAAGTTAACTTCTCCCTGCTATATTTCTATTGAGAAGTGTGTTAAGAGCTTGTTTGCATAGGTGCACTTTGCATTTCATTGCTTCTCATTTCATTATACACTGTAATTCTGCATTGCCAAAAATGGCTTTTTATATTTGAGGGGAGTTTTTTAGTCCTCTAATTTAAAAGAAACATACAGAGAGTTTAGCTAGCTCCAGCACTAGCTCATGATTTATTTTACAAGCAGTTTCACACAGCTCTTTACTAAACAGACATTCTTTGTGCTTTATTACAAGTTTGCTCCATTGAGTCATGCTCTCTGTGGGATGTTGTGTCTATATTTTATTTTACTCTAGCCATTAATTACCTTGTGGGCCTGTATCATGTGTGTCTCAGTCTCATTTATTATAACGGCGCCTGCTAGTGTTGCTCAAGTTAAGAGGCTGTCAGTATTTCCATTAGAAAACCCATCTCTCAGGGGTTTATAAGTCAGCTGTAAAACTTAACTCCTGGCTGATGTTTGGATACATGGCCACAGCCAGAAGGGCTCTTACTTTTCTTAACATTAAATTGAGCTTGGAAAAAAACTCAATGTCTTAAAGTCATAGAATCAGACATGAGTTTTGACACGTTGTTTTTGAAACACAGAAACAGCTTAATTTCTTTAAATTGAGTTTTGCAGGCTGTTTGCAGATAACATAAGTCAGTGCTTGTGAGTTTTGGGGGTTTTTTTTAAAGGATTTTTTCCACCTTCTTTTCTGTCACTGAACTTCTATCCTCAACACCTTGCCTCTGACTAACAAGTCCAATGTCTGCTCCTCCATAGCTGCTTCTGTCTGAAACACCTTTTGAGTATTCCTTCACATGTCTGCCTCTCCATCTAAGTTCAACAACAAAGATAAATTCCTCTCTTCTGCCTATATATCTACAACCACCATGTTCACTCGTATTTATTAACTTCATGTCTCCATTTTGAACAGAACTGGGAGGAGACAATCCGTGAAACTTCCATGCACCAACACTTTATTTCTTCTCAGTTTAGAATCAAAATGGATACCCCAAAAGCTTCTTTGTAAGTGCTTTGAGGCAAGCTAGTTTGACAGCCATGTCCCTGAATATCCAAGGTGTCAATGAGCTATCATGAGCCTCAGAGAGCCAGCACCTGCCCATACCAGTGGTGGGGGTCTCAGCTGAGCCAGGAACTTAGCACCATAGCGTGCAGACATCTACAAAAACCTGTCTGGACTCCACCACAGATTTACAGAAATCAGGGTTAAAGAACAGATTGACTCTGACAATTCAGGATGTCCTTGGATGAAAAACATTCCAACATAAAATTTAAAGCCAGTTCTTCCTGTTTTATTCCAATAAATCAATGAAGGATTTTAGCATAAACTGTAAGTGACAGGCACTATCCAAAAACCAACCTTACAAGCTAAGTTGTATGAACAGACCATTGTACACAAGGCTCAGAAACTGGAGATGCATCCAAGTTCAGTGATCTCATCTTGGAAAAGCATCTTTACAGACTAAGAAGGGTACATATACATAACTATATACTATAGTAGTATAAAACAATTGGAAAACTTGGTGTGGTCAGTTTTCTTAAATAAATAATGTACAAAGATTTAGCCTAGGTCACTTCTTCTGGTTTGCTGAGCTTATACTACAACAGTTTTTGTACATGCTACACAAAAAAGCTTATGGAAAATAAGCCTGAGGTATTTACTATCGGTATGCTGATTGTAAGGCAGTAACTATAACCTATTATTACATGTGACAAATTTTAAAGAATTCACATTCATCAAGCAATGTTTACCTTTGAGAGAGATTTGTACTCGTATTGAAAAACCTTCAAGACAGTAACAATTTGATCAAAGTTGACAATTTCACTCTAGAGTTTTAAGGCGATCGCAACATTTTTACATATGCTTCAGAGCTTAAGTAAAGCACCAAGGAAGTCGGCTCTGTATTATTGTTCTTTATTAATCACCTAGACCAACAACAAGGAGATAATAACAGCCTTGTGCAGTCATGGTAAAATCTCCATACATGGTTCAAGTGTCCCCACACTGCCTCTCTCCTCAAATGACAGTAGGGGGGACAAAGAAACCTATTAAAGCAATTATAGAAAGGAAACAATTTACAGAAGACCATACAAAGCCTTAATTAATCTGCATTTTATACAGAAATTGATGAACTACATAATAGTGGAGAATAAGCCAGCTATCAACCACAGACAGAGAACTGAGAATTAAATTACTGCATTTAGAGCTACAGGTAGGATGAAAGTGAAAGCTGCTGTAGCAGAGGAAGGAGTAGGTAATGAGACTGATAGAGACCTGAGCACCACTAAAATAATCTGAAAAAAAAAAATCCAGTTAAATAGAATTACTACCTCTACAAATCAGTAGCCTTTGTGATTAAGCTTAATTTGTCTTAAATTCACTAGGATGCATCCTGGTTAAAGAAGCTTCTTGAGTAGATGCTACATTGCTTATTTCTATGCTCTTAGTTAAGTGAAAGGGCATCACTTCTGAAAGTCATTATCCCCATTCTTTTATTTTAACTGATCAGAATATTCTGCTCTATTTTTGTATTCTAAAGGGAATACAATTGCCAGTCACTTTTTAGTTCTACTTTGTACTATTGTAAGGAAGAATACCTATATTGCATGTAATGGAAGATGAGAGACAGAGACAAGAGGACAATAAATCTATAGAAAATAATCTACTTTATCCAGATGAAAGAATATGCTGGACCCAGGGGAAAGGAAAATATTGCTAGGAAAAAGAAGTAAGAATTGTCCTTCAAATGCAAATATAGAATTTAATCTCAAAATATACAACCACATTAGATTAGGAAGTCAGTCTTAAAGGGTTAGAGTCAGCGTAACTGAATCAAGCCTTTGTGACCCCCTCCTCTGTAAGCATCCTTTCCAGATGCTCCTAAGAGCAGTAGAGCTATCCACAGTCTCTTATTCAGAGAAAATTATTCTCTCCCCAGTTAAGATGTAATGAGTAAAGACATTTTACATCACAATAAATCTGGGGGCTTTTGTAGCTGCAGAATCAGAACTGACTGTCACAAAACTCACTATAGGTTTGAAAGACAGATCTGGAAGTTCTTGGTCATCTGTTCTAGGATTTGGTTTGCATTTTTAATTGCTGTTCTTGTAGGTGGCTTGGGCCTTAGAATATGCACTCTTGACTGAAAAGATCCTGCCTTTCTAGATAAGAAGCTGCATTGATTCAAGTACCAGGCTAGCAGGCAGTTCATTGTGGCACTTGTTCGAAGCCTATATGGATCATCGTATACAGAAAATGAACACTCCTTAAGGATTTTTAATAAGCAAGACATCATGCAAAAGGAGGTAAAAAACAGGGAGTTTTGTTTTTCTTTTCCCTTCCCCAAGATACAAATTTAGAAACATCTTGATTGTAACTAAAGTACAGGTAATAAATACTCCTGGCTTTGTAGTAATTTGTTGGCAATGAAGCTCTCTCTCTGTCTGTCCATCCTTTGTTTAGGCTGATGGTCGCATTTTGTTCAGGTCAATGGCCTCTCCTTCAGGTACCACACCTGCTTCTTTTCAGGACAGTCCTTCCCCTCACAAATACAGGGCAGTCACTTCCAGACTCCCACAGGAGACAAAAGATCCTCAAGTTGTTCTAACTAGCGTTAAACACATAATACTTAGATAGCCTAGTATTGGAGTTCATGTCTTCAAAGTGAATCTTCTGACTTCATAGGTGTGTTGGGCCCCTGCAATTCACATCAGAATGTAGCTTTCATTTTTCGTACGGATTTCAGGTTTTTAGCTGTACCAACCTTACAAAATGAGCCTGGATATGCAGATAAACAATCTGTTCTCTCTGCATCTGCTTGAATTCATCAAAGGCAAAAATAAATCTTTACATAAGAACAATATAGGGCAAGAGTGCAAACTTTGATCCCAGTTTCTTTGGATGTTTTTACATTTCTACTCCCAGCACTTTCTTACTGGGATGAATAGCGTTTACTTACTTTTCTCTGCAAAGTTTACACTGACGTTAAAGATTCACTTCAAACAAGAAGTGAAAGCTCTTATTTAAGATCCGTGTTCATATACAGTCCACAACAAGCTTACTGCCCATAAATCAAAATGATATTTCTCCATAACTCCTCTCAAGCTATTCTGCTCTCATTTCTAATCCAAAGAGGAACTCTCAGTCATGTTTATGGGTCAATTTTCACTTTATTACTTTGGTTGACTAACAAGCTTCCTTGCTAGATCTGACCTATACTTGCCATTGTAAAATAATTAACAGTGGTTCTTCAAAGTATTTACTGCTCTGGGTTTATTAAAATAAAGTTTTTCCTCAGGAAAAGCTGCAACGTGCCTAGCTGAAGACAACAAAGCCTTCAGATAGGACAGGAGATATCCCTGTCACTTTTCTACAATTCACATTCATTATGAAACAATAAAAACAGAGTAAGCAAAAATCACATATTAATATTGTTGTCTCTGCTGCCCCCCTATGAAATTCAGGAGGCAGATTTGTTACTGATTTGCCATTTTATTATTATT
>NW_010316815.1:0-4598 GCF_000700745.2 Antrostomus carolinensis | reverse complement strand
GTCACCATCCCTGGAGGTATTTAAAAGACAACTAGAGGGGGTGCTCAGATGGTTTAGTAGTGGGTAGGTATGGCTGGACATGATGATCTCAAAGGTGTTTTCCAACCAGGCGATTCCATGGTTCTATGATTTCTATGTATGATGGATACGTGGCTATGATCTCCTTGTCTCGTTAGCACTGAGGGATGGATGCCTAGTGTGTGTGCTCTGCAGGCTTTGTCCTGCAGGCTTCTCACTAGTCTTGGACTGCAGATCTCAATAAGAATAGCAAATGCATTTTTTCTGTGACTAGGTATACTTGAGAAAGAAGTTTGTATTGAGAATTGGGTTTCCAGTGTCCAGTCTGTGATCATTTGCACTGCATCTGAGCAAAATGGGAATGCAATATCTGTCTCTTTTTAGTTTGTATTTTCTTTAAGGCAAGGAGGGGATCTCACTGCACACTTGCTATCAGTGCTTCCTTTTAGGCTGGCTTTGTTGCCCTGCAGCCCTCTCAAGTTACTCACCTAAAAAAAGGAAACCACATTTTTGTGATTCAGAACCTCACCCCATATGACTTATTACAGGAGGCTGGGAGAAGAAAATTTTTACATATACAAATGGCTAAAAATGATCTAAAGGTCCTAATGGAATAACTGGTAGCTGGTAACTGCTCGATGTTGGGTTATAAATGCAGAGTGAAGGCTGGAGTCTGTGGTATTTAATCTTTCTGCCTTTTATGGGTAATATGGTATTTTTCCTAAACTCACACCACTTTATCTTTCAGAGCAGACTTTCTGAGAAGTTGCAGATGAGTTAGCCTGTTGTGTCACAGGGAAGAAGTACAAACATTTTCCTTCCAGACCAGCTTTAACTAGTTGTAGCAAAATGCCTTAGCCATGTGGTGTGGTCTTGCTGCGTGGAGGAATTAAGTCTGACTGTGTTAACTTACTCTGTTACATAACTGAAGATTTCCATTACCAGTAAGTTCAGGCTTTGGTTTCCTGGACAGTTAATGTTTAAGTTGGGAATAATGACAATATCAAACAGCTGTTTTTAAACTGTGGTTCTGCTGGCCTGGTACTGCAGATAACACAATACAGGAGAGCATACGGCGGGGATACCTGACTGGAGGCTGTATCAGGCCCACAGACTGTCTTTATCTTACTCTTACAAGTATTTACTGGTTTTTAAGGTAACTGAGCTGTGGTTATCGCCCAGTGTTATTGTGGACCAGCAGGATTTACTGGATTGGGTGTAGTGCTGTACTAACAGGGCTATACTGGTCAGGCTTGACCCAGGCAGGCAAGACCCAGTCAGGTCTATATCCATGGCTAGAAATAATCAGTCCTTGTGCATCCTGAAGCTGACTGTGTCTGATGTGAATTGCAAAGACAAAAGACCTGACACTTTGAGAAGGAGGGAAAGGGGAGATTTTTCATTTAAAAAAAAAACCAAACAAATCAGTGATAGAGAAGCTTTGCAGTAATTATCCTCAGTGCTAAAGGTGTGTGTCCATTTGAGTGACTCAAACCAGGAGCACAAGTGCCCTGCTTGATTTTGACAGAATCAGAGCTCCAGGTAGTCGAGTGTTAAACTTCCTGTTCCTGTGGGTGGTATTAAACATCGTAAAGTTTTTGTTTAATGTTTCGGGCACTTTTTGAGGGCGGGGATAGAAGAGATAACATTCTATACTTTACGTTTTACATATCAGCATTATATTTCCTTCACACCATAAAACCTCACAAAGTTCAAGCATGAAGTCTTGCACTGTGGAGCTGTAGAAGTTGGGGGATGACCAACTAGAAAGCAGCCTTGCAGAAAAAGATTTGGGGATCCTGGTAAACAATTAGTTGAAAAAGTCAGTAGTGTATCATTGTAGAAATGGAGGCTGCTTGTGTACAGAACTGCATCAGCAAGAGTGTAGCCAGTGGGATGAGGGAAGTGGTTATTCTGCTCTTTAAGGCACTTGTGAGGCCATTTCTGGGCCAGTTCTGGGCTTGCCAGGACAAAAAGAACACTGGGAATCTGAAATGAGTCCAGCAGAGAATCACTGCCATGGCTGGAGGCATGAGGCACATGATGTGTAAGAAAAGCCTGAGATACCTGGGTTTGATGATCCTGGAGAAGGGGAATCTGGTCACGATCCTCCACTGCCGGGTGTGTGGTTAGGGAGAGCGCAGGGGCAGGCTCCTCTCGGGTGCCTTGCCAAGGAGAGACAGTGGACACAGGCGATGGCAAGGCAGGTTCTGACTGTGTGTAAGGGGAAAAAATATATTTCTTTTGAGGGCGGTCAGGCACTGGAAGAGACACGCAGAGAGCTGATAGTCTGTCCATTGTAGGAGATAAACCTCAGGTGGACAAGGCCTTGAGTGACCTGACTGAACTTTGATGTTTTTTCAGCTTTGAGTAGGAGGTTGGGCTCTTGATCTCCAGTGGCCCCTCCTAACTTAAAATTATTATGTGGTCAAGTATAGTCTTTTCTTTTTTTTTCCTCTGTTAGCAAATTTTAACATCATGACTGCTTTAATGGAAAACAGTTGCTCTTCATACTTCTCAGAATGAAAAGAAATATGTGAAATAATATTGTCTTGTTGTAGATAAAGTAGTTGACACAACTTGTGTAAAATTACTATTCTTTTTTTATAATCTTCAGTGTTTATCCTGATTGGTTGTCATTTTACCATGTAGTCTGAATGTAAGCATTGCCAAGCTTTAACTAAATTTTAGGCTTGTAAATCTACGTTTTGTTCATATTGTTCTGCCATGTATTTAATAAAAGCACCAGTTTCCTTGTTCCTGGAAGAGAATTGCCAGAGCAGGTTTCAAGAACTTTGAACCTATGTTTTACATCTAGTGCTTTTTCCCAAGTGTGGTTTCCTTATCCCTAGTTGTTAACCTTGATAGCAGTTGAAGTATTTTAAAGCTTTGTTCCATGGAGCTGTCAGAAGAGCCTGCAATCCCTGCATGACTTTGAGCCTGAATCATCCTTTACAAAAAATACAGGTTTCGCTGTTCTGCTAGATAGGTTCTCATATCACAAAGGGATCTCTATCTAGTAGGGTTCCTAATATCCTTATATCTGACATTATAAGGAGTCTGACTAAGCAGTTACTAAGCACAGAATGAAACAAGTCTTCCTCATAGTTGTAAAGATCTAATGGGAGATATTAGCTGGGGTTTTTTTTGTTTCTTCTGTAAAATAAGAGCTTGTATTATTTACACAAAGTTGGACTTGCAAGATGTTTTTACTACTGATATTCTTTCTTGATCATAGTGCACTTAAGAAACCAAAATGTACAGCAAATTCGGTGTTCCAAAATCATAGAATCATAGAATGGTTTGGGTTGGAAGGGACCTTAAAGATCATCCAGTTCCAACCCCCCTGCCATCAGCAGGGACACCTTCCACTAGACCAGGTTGCTCAAAGCCTCATCCAGCCTGGCCTTGAACACTTCCAGGGAGGAGCATCCACAGCTTCTCTGGGCAACCTGTTCCAGTGTCTGACCAACCTCACAGTGAAGAACTTCTTCCTAATATCTAATCTAACCCTACCCTCTTTCATCTTAAAGCCACTTCCCCTTGTTTTGTCATTAGCTGCCCTTGGTATATGTAAAATAGCATGGGAATTGCTATGAATTATAAGCGTAACTGTACAAAATGGGACAAAAAGCAAGAGCTGAATCCTTTATTGTGGCTTGTTGTAATTATTAACAGAGTATCCTAAGTGACACTTGACTTTCCATACAATTAATTTATATCTGTGTTTTTGAGTATGTTTCTTGCAGCAGACTCCTGGGAAAATAATAAGATTTTTCAGAATTCTCATGATTCCTAAATGTCTGGAGGTCTGGTAGACATCCTTGCCAGAGAACGTACACTGTCAGCTGTGTCACGAAGGCGTTCACTGATGGTACTGTGTAGTGTAATGGTCCATTACCCTTTGGGGCAAGGACAGTGTATGTGAGCAATTTATAATGTGTGTTATTTTTTCAGAAGAAGCTTTGTTCACGGTGTTGTATGCTTGTTTCAGATGCTGTGGCTGTGAGCCCTCAGCTGTTTGTGATTGATGTATGGAAGTTGTTCACACTGTGTTCTGGTTCCAGTGCGTTGCTTCCCTCTTGGGCAGTACCTGCAGATATCTTGGGGGAAAAAGCAGATAGTGAAGTAGTGGCAATAACTCCTTTTTTGGACTGTGTCTCGCTGCCTAAAACTGCTGAGAAATATCATCTGCCTCCTCTCATGTCCTTAATTTCCTCTTTTGTTTCATTGTTCAGACTTTTTACTTTTTATTTCTTCTTTGTATTTCGAGAAGGCACTTTGCGGTGCTGTCTTTAGAACAGCGATGCACGCTTGTGCACACAGTGCTGTGATGATATTTTGCCTCAGTGGCTGTATTATCTCATCGTGCACATTGGTAATAATACTTCTTATTTCAAGTATATGCTTGATAGCTACAGAATAAATCCTACAGAGACTTTACTGGAAAATACACTCCAGTAATTTACCTTCAGAGCTTTGTGGGGAGCTCTGAAATGGGTGACAGCTGGTAAAAGACTATGGATTGTTTTTCTGCAGGAGAGGAACATGGACAAGACCTACTTCTTACTTCAGTCTCG
>NW_010316814.1:0-4717 GCF_000700745.2 Antrostomus carolinensis | reverse complement strand
ACCAAAACCTTGCCATGCAAACCCAATGCAGTAATCTATCTGACCTTGATGGGGAGCAGCAAAGACCTTTAATTTGAAGGACAGCAGTAGAAAATAAAAGGTAATTAAATCACTTCTTCACTGTCTGTGGTATTTTGCACAAGTTCCACTTGCATCTGATTTTTTTAAAAGGGGCAGTATTAGAATAACCCCGGCAGAATTTTTTCAAAGGGATATATATTCTTATTTTATGTGTAGGGAGACACACAATAATGGCTACCAAAATTACCCGGGATGACTTTGATGGGGAGCTGGAAGGAGAATCTGAATCGGGATCATCAGCTCCTGTGTCCCACTCTTGAGAAAGCTCTCTCTCCAGATACGTTTCTCAACCAGATGGAATTTCACATTTAAAAAAAAAAAAAGAATATTCTTATAAAATGTTCTTCTTTTCCCCATTAAAAATATTCTTGGATAGCTGAGGCAGCCAAATGGGTTTTCTGGGCAGCATTTACTGGAATTCTTTCACACAGCTGTAAGTCTAAGAAATGCTGTTGTGCTCTTTTTAAGAGAAGAGTATGTTTGGTTTGATGGCTTGAAACAAATCTGGCAGATGAGCTGGAGGACAGATTTACAAGCTGAAACAAAAGATGAGTGTGTTAACAAAAGTGTGTTGAGCTGTTTACTTTACTGTGCCCACTGTGGCCTTACGTTTTGTGGATATTAGGCACTAAAATCTTGGCTGTTGTTACTTCTCTGTACCTGGGATTTTATTCTTTACTATAATGTGCAGGATAAAGACTACCTCTGGAGATGTAAGGGAAGTAACACAGCAGTGGGACCAGGGGGATGTTGTCAGAGACTGACTCACTGTAATTCCAGGGCTTAGGAAAAAAGACATTTTATAATTTGCTCACACTATTTATCAAGCTATTGCCCTCAAATTTTGAGAAAACCTTTCCTTCCAGCCTATTATATTTCACCAAATCGGATGATTTTTTTAAGAGATCTCTGGGAGAGTTTGAAGTTATTCACCTTTATTAGTTACTACTAAGTAGCTGATACTTACTGGGGGTTTTTTGTTTGCTTTAGAAATCTGTGAGTCCCTCAAACTCCGCAAGCATTTATTAGTCTCATCCATTGCTTTGGAGGAATATGTAAATTAATTTTTTTTGCATTACAGTGTTATTTATCTGAATATGTGCTTGTTTTAATGCAGCTGAGTGGTGGGTTTTATGATTAGCCACAGCCCAGTAACAAATACTGCATTAAGTAAAACTGACAAGACAAGGCAATCTTAATTGTGAAAGCAGACTGTTTCTCACCCTTTCTAAGAATAGGACTTTCCTGGCTTCCTCTTTGTTTTGAATTATCTCAGCCCTATTTATGTTGCTATTCCTGCTCTTTCCCATTTTCACAGAAATCCTACTTTCTATTTTGGAGCAGGGCTGTGTTGGTTGGTTCTTCTTCAGGTCTGGAACTGCCTGATATTTATATCAGTTAGGACCCTTGTGCTGTTGCTTGTCCTATACCAATAATTTTCAAAGGTAACAAAATGCCTGTTTTCTGACACTTGGCTTTAATTGACTAGTACAGCTCACTCCTTATGAAAAAACCAGGGAAGCATTGAGATGCTTCTTTTCTCTACGTTTCGTTGCTTGCCAGCAAAGCCAATCGGCACTAGAGCTCCATTACAGCTGTGAAAACCTTGTTGATCAGTAGGAACGTGTTTGCTTCACTCTTGCTCTGAGCCTTTGTTGGTGAGGGACACAGTTATGTGTTACTGGCGATGTCTCTCTCCTTCCCTGCTCTTCAGAGTAACCCAACAACATTTCCATTCCAGCCCTGTCAGTGTCTTCAGCTATTTCTAAACTACTCCTCATCTAATCCCTCATCTGGGTACAGTTTGACCTAATTTGCCATGATCCTGCCAGCTATGCCAGTTACGTAAGCAAGGGTAAGATGTGGAATTTGTATGAAATACTTCATAATATTGCACGAGGGTGTTGGTTTGGTTTGGTTTGGTTTGGGTTTGTTTTTTTTTTAACAAGTCACTTGTTTACCTGTATGCACAGCTTAAAACTCTTATCTCTTGATGCTTATTCATCTCCTGCAAATTACTTCCCTTAAGAAAAAAGAAGAAAAAAAAAACCAACCCAACCCAAACCCTCAATTCCTTTTGCTTACACTCTGCGTCCCACCCTGCGAGTGACTCCATGTGCCATCCAGGCAGCTTTCCCATGGTCTCCTGCTTTTTATACTCAAGTCCCCGATTGCCTGTGTTAGGTCAGGTCTTTTAGAATCGTTGATTTTTACACTCTTCATTCTTTTTCCTCTTTCATTTCAGTTGATGGCCCTGGCACAGCAGTGACTCGAGCTCTGCTGCCTTCCCACCGCTGGCACCCACAGCTTAGTGGTTCCTCTCCCACCATGGCCGCATCCTGTCACCTTTGTCACCTGCCGCCTTCCCTCTTTGAGACAACCTCCCTGTGAGCCCTGAGGCAATAAAATCCTCTGAGGAATCTGGGGGGTGTTTTCTCCTGCCGCTGCACTCCCCACTGAGGGGATGGGGCTGGTGGAGGGGATGGGGCTGGTGGAGGGGATCCCCGCGGAAAAGCCGGTCGGCCCCGGGCGAGGAGGTGGCAGCACCCAAGTCCCTCAGCGCTTCTCCTCAGACACCACCGCCGTCCCCAGGGGATCCATGTCGGCCATGGGGCCCAGAGGCACTTTCTTGCAGAGCTCTAAGCCGGCCCCACAGCAAAAACACAGCAGGAGAGGCGGCCAACAGCCCTTTCCTACCCATAAAGCAGTCAGAGCATGTGCCGTACTTCGAAGGGGGCTTGAAACCCTCTTCTCTCTGCCATGACTCTACACAAGCTCCTGGCAGGTCACTGGGGCTGCAGCACGCACAGAAATTCAACATGTGCTTGGGCAGAAAGAGATGGGGAGTGTCATCAGTTTTGTTTCCCAGTAAGGGCAGGAGCTGTGAAATACAGAAATAAACACGAACTGGATTTCTACAGTGATTCTTTGAAATTTAGTTAAGCTCCCCTTCACGTTACATAAACAAACGGTGATATGTCAAGTACACTACCTTAAATATTTACCCAGTACAGCCCAACTCTCTCAGCAGTCTTCTCTTCTCTCTGTTCCTCAGAGTAGAGGAAAGTGATCTACAGAATGAAGAAATTTAACCAGCCCACGGTCTGTTGAAGCATTGGATAAGTGTACACATGTATTTATTTTTTAAGAATGATTTAGGGTCTTTTCAGTGTCTTTCAGTTACATCTGTTTCTGGATGTGAGAAATCCTGGAAAAACAGACTTGACCATCGTTTTATAATCCTGAACTACTAAAGCTTGAATGTTGAGTGCTCCCTGTTCTGTTTACAGAAAGAACCTAACACCAAAATGCTAAGGAGCATGAAATTAAGGTAAAACATTTTATTTTTTAATCTAATATTTAGCAGAATTGTAACTTTAATTTAGAGTTCTTTTAATCACAGAATTGCCTAGATTGGGAAAGACCTTTTAAGATCAATGTCCACTCATCAACCCAACACTGACCAGTCCCCAACTAACCCATGTCCCTCAGCACTATGTCTACACGACTCTTCAATCCCTCCAGGGATGGGGACTCCACCACTGCCCTGGGCAACCCCTTCCAATGCCTGAGAACCTTTTCAGCAAAGAAATTCTTCCTAATATCTAATGTAAACTTCTTGAAACTCAAGGTGCAAGCACGATGCAAGTTTAGGTGTCACGAGCTCTAATTGCTTTTATAGGTTTTAGCATTTGGGCCAGACTCATTCAAGAAATTTTGGAGCTGAGCTTAATGGACTTCTCAAGATTTGAACTAGATTCCTCAAATACTGTGTGCCAACCTCCTAACCTAGCTATCAGAAAATGCTGAGGGAGGGGAATTGCTTAAACTCCAGCTCTCAGAGTTAGGTATTTTAAGAGTAGAGAGGAATGCCTCCTTGCATTGAAGTCACAGCCACAATCTGTCTCTGGGCATTAGGTATTTAACCCACACTTTCCTTACAAAAGACTGCAGTCAGATCCTTTCCCTGCCTTCCAACAGTTAGTTCAGTAGTTGAAGCTCTCATGGGGGTGGGGATGTGTTTACAGAAATTTTAGGACTTTGCTCCTATCCTTGAGAGAATTCAAGGAACCTCTATTATAATCTTCCAGATGATGGCTCTGATCACTCTGCCAGTACCACTGATGTACAGGGCATGCTGGAGCAAGGCTCTCATTTGACCCTTCCTGTTGAAATTGTTCCATTTTCTGTGGGCTGAGTAGTAATTACACACTTTTCTAGCCTTTTGGTTCAGACATTCAGTTAAGGAGGAAGGATCTGTGTTGCTGTCTCTGCTGCAATGAATGTCACCTCCAAATGAGTGTCTGTTCACTAGCCCAGTTTCATCAAGCCAATTTTTGGCAGGATTGCTGTTGTCTTCTCACCCCTCCCACCTCCACTCTGGCTCACATTTTTCCACAGCTTTCTCAGTACTCCATCCTCAGCAGCACTGTTTTTCACCCTTTGCTCCTCCTTACATCAAAATTGGTTCCATTCCTGCACCTGACCTAACGTGCTTTATCAAGGTGATTCATCTATTCTCCACACCCTCTATCTAAAATACTGTTGCCTATCAGTTAGGATCCAGAGACTAAGCTGTATTCTCATTTTCATAGAATCACAGAATTTTGGGTTGGAAAGGACCATAAAGATCATC